>NC_092209.1:52402204-52416425 GCF_043381705.1 Parasteatoda tepidariorum | reverse complement strand
ACCAAAGCGTTCCGCTGAAAATTCTATATATATATACAGCCAAATCTACCTCTTGCTTATTCCAAAAGTAAAAAATTATGCATTATAATACAGAAAGTGTAAAATCTAATAATATATATTATATAACATCAAAACCGAAGGATAATAATATTACAGTGAACGCTGGATAATACTATCTTGCAGAGCAGTGTTTCCCAAACTTTTGACTTTCGTGTACCCTTTCTAAATTTTTCTCAACGCTGTGTACCACTAATAAAAAAAAATGAATGTATTTTTTTAAATATATTTATTTTTCTTTTCTGGTAAAGTTTTGTAGACATTAAACAGCGATCCATATTCTATGTTAAAGATAAAAATTATTTTTTATAAAAATAATGAAAATAAGTAGAATTTATTACAAACCTTTACTATGAAAAAAATTGCACAAAATTTAAAAATCACAACTGGCTGTTGACAACACTAATTATTAGCTGTTAACTCTGAAAAAATAGCTTATGACTTTTGACTTTTGTGTACCCTTTCTAAATTTTTCTCAGCGCTGCGTACCACTAATAAAAAAAAATGAATGCATTTATTTAAATATATTCATTTTTCTTTTCTGGTAAAGTTTTGTAGACATTAAACAGCGACCCATATTCTATGTTAAAGATAAAAATTATATTTTATAAAAATAATGAAAATAAGTAGAATTTATTACAAACCTTTACTATGAAAAAAATTGCACAAAAGTAAAAAATCACAACTGGCTGTTGACAACACTAATTATTAGCTGTTAACTCTGCAAAAAATAGCCATTATAAAAATGCGTTATCGTAAATTTTGTGGCTCGCTTTGTTTTTAAATAAAATTTCTTCATAAAATTTTTTTCGTTTGCTGCAAGATCTTTCGCATAAGAGCACGTACCCCTACTAAACTGCTCCCGTACCCCAGGGGGTACGCCTACCACGCATTGGGAAACACTGCCATAGAGAATATTACGAAATATAGTGCAGAGAAAACAGCGATTTCTAAATCATTCTAATATTCCAAATTTGTGCAAAATAACGTTTGATTTTCTGGTTCTCTGATGTAATCTAATATTATGTGCTACTTGGATTATCATATTTCATACTTTGCTGAAAATGTTCGGCATTATATAAAATCTCTTCTGAATGCCAGTTGTTAGAGAAGTAAAATTTTCTTAACTTAGATTAGATTAGATCTTTATTACTTTTTATTACGTTTAATAGCAAGAAAGACCTCGGAGCTGACCCTACAGATATTGTACGAGTTAAAATAACAAGCAGTAAAAGCGTTAGTCTTAAACAATTATTTTCTTATAAAGGTTCAGATATTTCCAAAATGTTATTGTTTGGTAAAACTCGGCAGTAGATTTTGAGCTCTTTTAAGAACATCTTCATCGTCAAACTTAATGCAACCAATAAAAAAATGAATCCCTTAAAATTCCTTTAGATTTCAACTCATGTAATAAAATTGATTTTTTCCGAATGTCTTTCTTTAAAAGAAAAAAATAAACAACTTTAACTACTATTTTTATTTATATTTTCAACCTCTTAGGCTTAAGAATTACGCGAACTACCTCACCTAACTGGGTAGTTAGTTTACAGATTGATAGATAGCGCCACTAAACTTCTTGTCTATCTTCTTTTGTTTTTTAAAGAATTTAATGTTTCAATGAACTACTTAATTTAATTGTATACTTATTAATTTTGAATTGATAAGAAAAAACTAAAGAAACTAATTGTTTTAATATTGGTTATTTATCTGTTTAAAGAAATCCAGAAATAAATCTTCAATTAATCAAAAACAGTAGTCCAACATTATGCTAACTAACAAGCTTTGAATTTATTCTGTGATTTAATATTAATAAAAAGTAAAAATATATTAACTTCGTGCTTTAACAAAAAATAAATTTTGAGACAGTTTTTATTATCTTTTAAGTAATTATTCATTTATATATTAACTTGATACATATGCTTGACATAAGCTTATAAAATTAATATTGAAATTTAAAGTATTATAATTGTATCCCAATAATCAGAATTCACTGGTGTTAATAACTAAATTTATGCATGAGATAAATAAAAAATAAAAAATAATAATGAAAGAAAAGAGCTGTCTTGCATTTGTAACTAGAAATTTTATAAAAATGTAGTGGCGTCATCTAATGGAATTTTTCCTAATGAAAGTCTACGAATTGGCAAACTTCAGATGGGGAATCAACTCACCACTCTCATTATTCATATAAATAACACGGAGAAATGTTATCAGCAATAGATCATAATTTGTATTGCAATTTCTTTAAAAATGCTTGAGTCTTAGCAATTGTACATTTATTTCATATTTTTTTCTGAATTAGAGAAACTATACTATCCAAACATAATTTTTATAAACCCAGTGTATTACAGCTCTTAGGACACCTGTGTTCTGCGAAACACATAGTTCTTGATAATAATAGCGAAAACGAAAGTCAAACACCAGATCATGATGCTCGCTTCTTAAGCTCTCTCTAAGTGCCTATTAGTTCCGTATTAAAGAAAAAAAATATTACATTATTGATTCAACCGAGCATTGAATCTGCTTAGCAGCATTCTTGCACAATTTATGCTTATTACGTTATCACGTCAAACAATATTGTCACTAACTAATTCGGTCAAAGTTCACCTAAAACTTTTCAATGTGGCTATTTCTGATGAAAACCGAGATTATAATTTCTATTTTGTAACTGATATAAATTTGTAACAGTTACTCATGATTATTAAGTCAAGTTAGAAAGAAACTATGTTTCGAACAAAATAAATCTATTTTAAAAATATTGCTTAAGCAGTTTTAGACATACAAGGGTATTTTCTGAGTATATGCTGCATACATAACATTTTAATTTAACATTTTAATTTAACCGTTTTAATGTAACTTTATATGCATTGGAAATTTCTAGTTTCGAGCTAAATAAAACCATTATAAAAATATTCTTTGAGTATTTTTAGACATCTGTGGGTATTTCCTGAGAATATGACGCACTTATTAATAAATGAAATTATTTTTAAAAGTATCTGACTATTAAAAAAATTTACAAAATTTCTAAAAGTGTCCACTACCCGAATGTTTCCATTTTGATGCGCATTGATTAAAAAAAAATAATTGTAACTCGATGTTTTTTTATACTAGCATTAGAGATGAAACTCTTTATGTATTTCTCTGTGACGCAATTTAATCTTCTTAAACTTGTTTACTTGATGCTATGGTTCAATTGCAATGGAAGCATGGTTTATAGTTCAACACCTCATTTAAATTGCAGCAATTTTGAATTATTTGGTTTAACGCTGAATATTTTTTTTTCTGAGAGTGTACGGTGTGATAATTTTTACTCTGAAATGTACTTTTAATAGTTTTGACCTATTCACAATTGCGCTTTATTTGTGCTTTGCACTTTTAAAAAATTAGATTCAAATTTAAATCATAACATCCGTATCCTGAGATTTATTGCAATGAAAAATTTTCTGTTCCCTAAAAGAAGTAATTTAACTATAGTAGTGTGCAATTAAGTTTATGAGATACAACTATATAGTGCATTTAGCATCATTTTAAGTTGTGGCAAATTCTATCAATATAATAAAAGACCATGTTTCAAAATTTCTATCAGTGTCACATGAATAACATTATATTTTTAGAATACTTAAACTAACAGACAATATGATATTTTATTGAAAATTTATTTAACACGTAAAATTTTCCAAAACGTAATTAATCGAAATCAACATTTTTGTCCATCAATACATAATTTTAAAAGTATATCAAAGCTATGTAATTTAGAGTAGTTAATTATTTTTTCAATGTGAGTTATACGAGAAGTTTAAAATGAAAATTATGCATCAAAATAAAAAAAAATACGTATTTTGTAAAATCAAAACCGCGCATTTCGTAAAATCAAAATTACGTATTTCTTAGTAATTATTGTTTTTTCGATTTGAATTATCTGAAAAGTTGGTAAATATTCCATATAATTAAAAAGATTATTTTTATGAATCGTTGAAAAATCAAAATTACGTGTTTTTCAGTAATTAATTATTTTTTCGATTTGAATTATCTGAAAAGTTGGTAAATATTCCATATTATTAAAAAGATTATTTTTATGAATCGGATGACAATGACATCATATACATCTTTTCTCAGAATAAATCCGTTTCTGAATCGGTTTTAAAAACGATCATTACAAAACGGAAATTTTTTTCTTCATGGAACTGGTTTAAAATAAATTGTGGAATGCCTTTTTAAGCTCATAAATGAATCGTTGAATCTCATCTTTAATCATCCGTAAAATTCATAAAGAACTTGCAATTCAACATTTTACTTCTCTTATCGCAAACATGCCTCTGTTTTTATTTCGTTACAAGACAAGCTCTTATCTTAATTTATTTCTAAGAATTTTTTTTTTATTCTTCTTCTAGATCATTCTCCGGCTTTATGATTTTAACCTTTCTTCTGCTTCTTGTGGTTTGCGTTTTCCACTAATTGCTAACTTACCGTCAGTTCGATAACCACCCACTATGAAAATAAATAATTTGTAAACAACGAACTTATTTCACATTTTCCAGAACATTTATACCTATAAGAGAATTTTCAAACATTTCCCACCAATTCCCCATTCGCCCACTATAGAAATAAATAATACGTAAACAACAAATTACATATTTTCGAGAATATGTTTATTTATAAGAGGATTTTACAAACATTGTTACATTTTTGTTTCATGAATACCCTTTATTGATGCTCCATACATAATATTAATTTAGAAAATTTCTAAATAAAAATTCTATTTTTAACGCACTAATGGCTTATTTGAACACTAAGTCATTTTATATACATAAATTAAATCACACCCATTATTCGCCTTTTTCATTTTACAATAATATGTAACCTCTCGCCCTTTCACCATCAATCCACTATAAAAATAAATAATTTTTATGAATCGAAATTAGTTCACATTTTCTAGAATATATTTACTTATAAGAGATTTCCATAAACTGTGCAATTTTTTTTTTATCTTTCATTATTCATGTCCCATATCTCTTTTAGTTGGGAAAATTTCTACATTTAAATTCTTTTTAACGTATTAATAGCATACTTACCGGGACCGATTTACAAGAAAGAATTCGGAGCACGTGCCTGAGGACCCTAAATTATGAGAAACCTCCACATACCAAATTACAAATTACCAAATTACATACAAAAAATATTTTCTTTTTAACTAACTTGGCCTTTTACTTGCCGGGTACTAATTAGTACATTAGTACAAATAACTAATTTCCAACCTACTTTTGATCATTTTCACCAACAACTCTTACTCTATCAATTAAATGTAAGTATTTTTTTCATAGTTTAGCTAAATTAATTTTCAATTTCTTTATGTAAGTAGGAAATGCATATTCTAAATAAGGCTTCAGGTTGTTTGCAATTTGCGGTTGCGTAAAAAATTATCTTTTGATATTGTGCTTAAAAACCATGCAAGTTAACAGAAAGTTGTTGGCTTTCTTAGAGGGTCTTCAAGTGGCTTTGGGTCCAGGGTCCGGAGATATGTAAATTGGGCCCTGCATACTGAAACACTAAGACTTCTTATTTATGTGAATATAATCATGTATCCGAAACACTAATAATTCTCTTTCAGTGGTTTCCACTTACTGCTAACTTTTCACTAATTCACTATCAACCCACTATAAAAAGTAAGAATCTGAAGAAGAAAAAAAAGAATTTATTTCACATTTTCAAGAGTATTTTTGTAAGAGGGATTCCAAAAACCGTGAAAATTTTGCGTCATTACTAAACTGTAACGTTCTATTTCTCGTCAAAAAATTTATAAACATAAAAATCACCTTGTTACATTAATATCATACTAATACTAAAGAACCTTTTTAATAATAAAAGATAGTTCTTATAGCCACTCTTTTTGTTTAAAAAAAATATAAATTTAAGCGAAGGTAAATTTAGCGAAAGTAAATTTAAGCGAACAAATGGATAAAAAAATTTAAGCGAACAAAAGATAGTTCTTATAGCCACACTTTTTGTTTAAAAAAAATTCAAATTTAAGCAAAGGTAAATTTAGCGAAAGTAAATTTAAGCAAACAAATTGTTATAATGCTTATCATGGTGTAATTACCAAATTTTACCACATTTACCAATTTTTATAACATATTATAAGGTTATATATTGTTGTTATTTTTTCCTAAATCCTTACCAAAGCGTTCCGCTGAAAATTCCCAACTATTTGGTGTGCCCTTAGCGCCATTGTAAATTTTACCATATTCTGGTAGTTTTAACAATACTTTTTTCTCAGAATATAATTATAAATATTCGTTTATAAAATGATAATTCGTTAATAAAAATTACCAAATTTTTCCACATTTTCCCAAATTTTCTCACATATTATAAGACTAGTTAATTGTTAATTTTACCAAATTTCCTACCAAAGCGCTTTGGTAAAAATTACCGAGCATTTAAGTGTTCCCATAGAGACAGAAAAATGGCATATTTAATCGTATTCTGGCAGTTTTCACCATACATTTTTCTCAGTACATAAAATTAATTTTTCCAAGAATGATAATTAGGAAAAACTAACTTTAATTATAAAACCAAGACAAATAAAGAAATAATACTTTTTAAAAAAATTATCCCTCATAGTAAAAAACCGAACTTAATTAAAAATTCAGTAACCAGATTGCTAAGTAAATTTTATTATATAATTAGTTTTAACAATTTAAAAAGAAATATGTCATCCACAGACTTTGCTGTTGACTTCTTTTGCGTGTTTATAAAGTGAAACAAATTTTTGTTTTTAAATTTTTTCCGCTTTAGTTTTTTTTTTTTGGCAAGTACTAGTTTTACCTAGTAATGATCATTTTAAGCTTTGCGTATTTTGTGATGCTTTTAGAACATTTAAAGCGAATTGTTTGTACACAATCATAAAACTTGGTTATCCAATGATAATTTCGGGCAAAAATTAATTTTTAATAATTATATATAATTTTTTATTATTTTATTTCCATTCGGTCAAAAAAGTTTATAAGATATTTCTTTATAATACTTTATAAGATATCTCTTATAAAGTAGTTCAATGGTGAGGCATCTACAACTCAATCAACCTATATTTTGGTGCTAGTCGCTTTGTGCAGTTTTAAAAATAAATAAATAAATAACAAGACACATTAGTATCTCTTGACCTAAGGATTGGATTTTGCTTATTTACAAGCAATTTTATAATTCAAAAGGATTACCTTAAATATACAACAGTATTCGCGTAGCAGTTATTAAATTGTGAAATTCTATAAAAAAAGTACTTTTTTAAAAAATGAACGTACCCTTTTTGCTATATTTGGATATTCGACTCTCAAAATAGCATGATCTTTGCAATCTGGAAAATATGGTCCTAATAGTTTTGTGATGAAAGTGATAGAAAATTACTTTTTGTATTATTCTCTATATTTCTGGAATATAATATAGTTTCACGCAGTTATAAAACTCGTTTATTAATAGATATCTCTATGTAAAAAAAATTTTTTTTCAGTATTATTTATTAGTTTTTAATAAGTCTTAAAGCTTTTTTTTTTAAATATAAGGTATACAAATTTAGCATAAACAGCATATTTTTAAATTACAAAATCCGAAATGTGAGAGAAATCGGTCAAATAGTTCTTGAGAAAAAAAAATCTATAAATACTGCTTTTTTTTATTTACTACTATGAAAAAGTAAAATAAATAAAAAATATATCAACCTTCTGACCACTCTCTTGCCTAAGCTATTGGGACCCTACTTAAAAGATTGTGCTCCCACCCCATATTTTGAAGGTTAAAGATATTAAGTAAGCACATTTAAGTTTAGCCTTTAGAAGAATTAACAATGAAATGTATGTTAATTGTTCCAACAATATCTATGCTTTCCTACAGAGCTTTTACTTGGAAATCCAATTACTAGATCAAAAGTTATTAAGATAAGACTTTTTTTTTTTCATTTTACACCTTGTACATAGCGTTTATTGATTTAAATGAACAAAAAGATATTTTATGGTTCGTAAAATCGGAGCCAATCCATTCAATTATTCTTGTAGCAGAAGCTTATTTGATTGGAAAAAATAAAGCAGTTGCATCATTTTGATGTCCTGATATGATTGCTAAATATCCAGCAATCAAAACAAGTGAGATGATTTCACGCAATGACTTAATTTAGCTGTGTGAAAACTTTAAATGTGCTTTTCCTGTTTATCCAACTCTCGGTTTTCATGAAACTAATGTTTCTAATGTAAATTCTGACAAACCAGTTTTATTTGTTGTCAAGGTAGAGATTCAAGAGGCCTTCGAAAGGATGAAAAATGTGCGTGTCCAATTAATGTGTAAGAGCAGAGGAGGAAAAACATTTTCTTCAATGTACCAACACGTAGTGAGTTGAAAACTTGAGTCTCTAATTTACTGTGCTCCACGCGTGAGAATAACTTTTTTCCACCCGGCATGTTGAAAAACACTGCTGAAAGGTAAGTAAAAAACGCCATTTTTTTATAAAAATTACATTAATACGCACATTTGTGTTTAAATAAATCATATAAGTAACATACTAAAATCTAAAACTTACCATTTTATTGAGCTCAAGTCACTTAGATTCATTGGAAAGTAACGGATGATAAAGTTTATAGGAAATTTCTATAAAGAAATTTTATGAATTTAGCATTTATGAATTTTAAAAAAAATATCCTACAAGCTAATTTCGATTTATTGAAAGTCAACGGATGATAAGGGCTATAGGAAATTTCTATTAAGAAATGTTATGCATTATAATTATTATTCATTATAATTATTATAATTATAATTACGCATTATAATTATAATTATGCATTATAATTATTATAAATGTTATGCATTACAATTATTATAATTATAATTATGCATTATAATTATATAACTATGATTATGCATTATAATTATTATAATTATAATTATGCATCATAATTATTATAATTATAATTATGCATTATAATTATTATAAATGTTATGCATTAAAATTATCATAATATTAGCATTAAAAATAACCAAAATATTTTTTTGCTTGTAATTAGAGCATCAGAAAAAAGTAAATAAAAGGGACACCGGTGACTCATAAGCGTCAATAGAAAATTTCAATAAACAAATACTATGAACTTAGCATTATATATTTTAAAAAATCTCCTATTAACTAATTTCGATTTTTTGGAAGATACCGGATGAGAAAGTCTGAAGAAAATTTCTATGAACAAAAACTGTGAACTTAGGATTATGGATTTTAAAAGAACTCCAGTTAACTAATTTCTTGAAGGTAATAATTTTAGCCCCTGGGACTTATATTGTTTTATCTGAAAAATTCAACTATTACCACTAACCACTGCATGTTCTTAATGCAATATGTTCCAATTAAAGAGTAAAAATTAGCGTTAATATGAATATTATGTCATCACTACCTGAAGCAACAGCATTTATTTACGTTATTAACAATGACTATTTTTATATTTACCTGTGTTTTTTATAATATAAGATATGCTGCAGTCTTAATGATAATTTAATGATTTTTTGACTATTTAGATAATTTTATTTATTTTACTTTTAAATGTTTTAAAAATTGTTTGCTGAGAAAACGACTCAAACAGTTACCATAACTGTTTTTACACCGCTGTAAGCTCTATAGTTTGTGTTGAATAACAAATAAATACAAGTAAATAATTACAAGTGTTTATTTTTTTTCTTGTTGAGATTTATATCTTTATGTAAGAGTGTTTTTCCATTTTTTTCTGATATTTTTATTTAATAATTTTCATTTACCTAAAGTCATCAAGAAAATAATTATGGAGCTATTCATACATGTAGAAAAAGTCTAGTAAAATTACTGCATTGACATTATGACATTTCTAGTAAAAAAAAAATCTGTATTATTTAAACTATTCAGATGGAAATTTTTCCGCTTTGCATGGAAACGGTTTTCCGCTAATTCTGGTTTTTAAAATTGTAGTTGTCATTACCACAGATTTAGTAAAAAATATGAAGCAGAAAAATAAATTTGAGAAAAATAAATTTTACCGAATAAATGGTTTTTATGCCATGGTTTAAGATAAAATAAAATTAACAAATTTTACCACATTTACCAAATTTTATCATACATTTTAAAACCATTTTTTATTGTTTACTTTACCAGAATCATTACCAATATGCTTCCCTAAGGAGTATCAAATTTTTGGTGTTCCCATAGAGCCAGAAACATGAAAGATTTGACCATATTCTGGAATTTTTTACCAATTTTCTTCTCACTGTAGATATTTGAAATATATGGTGAAAGAATTGAAAGAATTGTAAAGGAATCTTTGTGAAGGATTATAGAATATTTCACCTAAAAGAACATATCACTTAATAGAATTACTTGTCTTTGTAAGTTAACTCGAAATAGAATGGAAAGAACAGTTGCTAACGTAAACAAAGCCGCGTTTTAACAACCAATCTGGATCGAGATAAGCACACTACGTCACTAGTAGGTATACCATTCTGTTATATTAATCATTTAAAAGATAACATTTGTGATATTTGCTAACTTGCAGCTTTATTTAATTAAAAAAGGAATTTATTACAAGTTCATTAATATTTAAATAATTTTATTTGCATCTATATCAGGTAAAATTAATTATCAACCTGGCAACACGCGTGATAGCTAAGCAAGCGAATTAACATTTTTTAAGTTCTTCGAAACTACGTGTTTATTTTGTTTTGTTTTTGTATTTAAAATGTGTGAACAATTTAAAATCAAAAATAATAATCTATCAAAATATAAAGTTTAATATCAAAAATAATAAAATTTAAAAGCTAAATTAATGAAGAAAAATATGCTTATTCGTTTTGTCATTATCGTCAATGATGCGTAATTAATGTTAAAAATTGATTCTACTGGCATTGTGGCTATTTTAATTAGTGGTAAATATACTAACATAGGCATGAAGGTACCTATTATAAATACTGTGGTTGCCTTTTTAAGGCCGCCCGAAAGGGAAACATACTGGAGAAAATTGCTTGATTGTGGTAAATTTTACCCATCGCACTGTAGATAAATTTCGGATTAAATAACGCTAAAAAATACCGGCACTGGTATACCGAAATTTTTACTGTTATAATTACTGAAAAATCACTGAGTCACTCTAAGATAAATATTACTGTAAAAATTATGGTAAAATATTAAACTGTAAAAATGAATTTTATGGATGATGCACCTAAAGTGCTGATACTTTATCTGGATTTTTTTTATTACACATGAGTTACTCGCGAACAATAGAATATGCCATATGATAATAAATACAGATAATATTTCTTGATGAGCATTTTTACAGTTATTTCAAGTCATTAGAAATAAAGCTCAAATCATGAGTTTATAAACGCACAGCACCAAGCTTAGAAACACGTGTGACTAAGAAGCTGCTGTTATGCTTTCTAGGATGGATTACAATATCAATTTTTATCTAAACACGAATTATGAATAATTTTTATCAATTATTATCTATCGATTTCTAAGAAAATTGAAAAATCAGAAAGTCACAAAGTATGAATGATGACATTATTGATAAACAATGGATTCAAAATAAGCAATTATGTGAATGAATTGAATAAAAATTGCAATTTTTTTCCTTTCATTAATTTATTTAATTTTATCTTATTAATTAATTTATTATTCTGTGTTTTAATCACAAAATATTAAACTAAACAGTAACATTAAAATTATTGTTCTAATATAAATTTGCATTCATGTTTTAAGCAGAAATACAATTTATTCTAAAATAAATGTTATTGTCGGCATGCAAATTTTAGATGAAGAAGGTATTTCAAGCCACAAATACCGAGAATCATTATATTTTTAAGAATTCCAAAAGCATTCTTTATGTTCTTTTTTTCAATTCATGCTGTACATAAAGAGCAAATTTAAAGATTGTTAACGGCAAAAAAACCTAATAAATATTATTTCAAGGGCACATTTAAAAAAAACACATTTTTGAGTATTTTAAAGATGCTTTAATTTTATTTCTATCGCTAGAAACACTGTTAAAATACTGTCTAGTAGATTGCATGTCAAGGAAAATCTTCATTATCATCTTTTAACCTTTATTCAAGATCGTCTGCGTAAGATTCTTAAAGCTAGTTTAATGTTGAAATCGTAAATTTTGTCACTTTTTACAAGCAAAACTTATAAATCAGAAAATTTTTTAACATTAAGCACCAATTAAAAATATTAATCTATTTTACTGTTTTTTTAGTTTCAAACTCCCTCTTAAAACAAAAACTTTTTTAAAATATGCTGAAATAGAGATTCTAATTTAGCAAATTTATTGCTGAAAATCATCGTCATGCTTATTCAAGATCGTTTGCTTAGTTATTAGAAATGTTTCTTTTTATTTTAATCAAAGGAAAAATATAGTTACGGTGTTTCTTTTCATTATTTTTCATTTTTAAATTTTGTTTGACTTTGAAACAGTAAATTTCATTTATTTTACGAGAGTAATATGTAAATAAGAAAATTTTCAATTATTAATAATATCAACCTATTTGATTGCTTTCTTAGTATCAAATACGATTGGATGCCAGCAAGTGACGTAGTATGGGTATCTCGATTTTGATTGGTTGGTAAAATGTGGCATTTATTTACGTTAGTTCTTTCCATTGTTCTTTCTAACTGTTCTTTTCATTAAACTTCGAGTATGTAAAGACAAATATCACTTCTTTTAAGCGACTCATTCTGTATTCTTTCACAAAAATTTCAATTCTTTCACTATATATTTCTTACTTAACGCAAAGACAGGGATAAGCAAACTAATTATGCATCGAAGTTGCCCGGTGCACAAAAAAAAAATATATCATGGTTACAATAAAATAAATCTAAGTTAATTAAAACATGTAGATAAGAAAGAATGATATTTTAACAAATTCGATGTGTAATACGCTATTTTAATTAATTAATTTTACGTTAACTAGCATTCTAACTTACGTGGAGATACTTAACTCGATTTTGACAGGCCATCTTGTTTATAAACTATCAGCTGGTACTGATGTCATAGGTCACGTGGAAGTGTATCAGTGATCGTCTTCCTTTCGATTTGCAAGTACCCAATTCTACTCGATGTTCTTAAACTTTCTATCATCTCTTATTTTTAATTACTTTGTGGACTATCACCATAAAAGTTTACTCCATAAAGTTTTATTTAAATTTATGTTTAGAGTTGTAATATATTATTTTTAAATATTTACATTTTGTTAAGTTACAGATGTGATTACTTTTTCTATAGGCTATCTTGACATGAAATATTTTTTCTGGTTGGTAAAGGAAATAATTGTTTTGCTATTTGTGACATACATTTATCTTCATCGTAAGTATCATTCGCTTTAAGTTTTTTATTCTTTCACTAATAAGAAAAACTTATAAATACAGATGTTTTATGTACGAATAAAAATGTTCGATAGATTAACAATATTTAAAAGCATATTCAAATACATTTTCAGAATAACTAACATTCATTTATTGAAATAGTTCTATTCTGCATTTTTTCGATGAGAAATGTTAGAACTCTGAGTATTTAACTAAACTATCTTTTCAATCTGGAGTTTTTTATGGCTATATCACACGAGAGAAAATATGTGCAACTGCAAGTGTAACTGCAAGTGTAAGTGCAACTGTAAGTGAAATTTCTCCAAAAATTGCTCGTGTGATATAGAAATCACGGTTGCACGAAATATCTGCAACCGTTCAGGCAATTTCTTTCATGAACCAATCAGATCGTTTGCTTTTATGACGTTTCAATTTTATGTGATGACGTTTACAAATGTAAATAAAAATGGCGGCGACGTTGGTGAAGAATGATCGGATGAAATTTTTTTATAGACGAAAAGGAACAGTTTTTTAGTTTAATAATAACATTTTCTTTAAAATCAAAGCATTAAAAATACTTTCACACGATGAAATAACCATCTCAATCATCTCAATGCAGTTGATGTACTACCATAACAGGAACCTGCACATCATTTTAGTATCGGTGAGTATAGTACACTCTTTTCTAAATAAATTTTCTTTTAAAATATTTATTTATTTTAAGCTAATAAAATTAAAACTTATTATAATTTGTTCCGATCAAAGTTTTAATTACTTTAAATAGAAATAATTTCTATTTTTATATATGTACAACCT
>NC_092209.1:52334701-52399987 GCF_043381705.1 Parasteatoda tepidariorum | reverse complement strand
AGCTTACTCGTTCAATGAGTCCGCTTACACTTTCACTTACACTTGCAGTTGCACATATTTTTCTCTCGTGTGATAGAGGCATTAGTTTGTTAAAGAAATATCATGGTAAATATTAACTTTAGAATATTTTTTTTAATTAAATTTTTAATTTTGTTTTTGTAAAATTGCTAAGTCTTTTTTATTATTTCGGAAATTCTTTTTCGTTATAATATGAATTCGCGATTCAGTTCACTGTGCATGCCAAAACTTAAGTATTTCTATTGTATAGACCCTGTGTGTGATGTAGTGCACAAAAAATGAATTACCCTGAATAACTTTTGATCTAATGAATAGATCTTCCATCACTAGGACACAATCATAATGGTTCGAGAGGCTGAACTCATGCATAATTAATTAATGGAGATATTTTAAATTTCGAAATCAGACGAAAAAATGTATTTGCTAAACAAAAAAAACATCCCTTTTTTGGCGGATTCGAATTTCTGACTCTTAAAATATGGAAGGTAGCTACAATTTTGGAAATATAGTCCCAATAGTTTGATCAGGAGATCGGTCGAAATTTTGGACCCATTAATTTTACTTTTACCTTTTTGCATATTTCACTATATCTTGGGTCATTTTTAAACGAAACAAAAAGCAAACAAAAAACTTAGCTCACGATTATAAAATCCGTTTTTTCAAAGATAATTTCAGGCAAAAAATAATTTTTAACAATTATTTGTTGTTTTTTATTATTTTATATAATTATAGTGAAAAAAATTGTGAATTGTGAAGCTTACAAATTTTTACATCACGTTAAATAATACAATTTTTAAGGCAAAATGCATAATTTAAGAGAAATCGGTTGAATAATTCCTGATAAATTAAATTTCAGACAAACGACTTCCTTAAAATTCGATTTCTCGAAAACTTATAGATCGAATTGGTTCAAATTTTCCATTTTGCCTTACAAAGTTTTATTCTTTAGAATGATATAGGAATTTGTATACCTTATAATTCAAAATGTTTTCGACTGTTATTAAATAAAATAATAAGAAATAATTGTTTAAAATTAGTTTCTGCCTTTTAAAAATTAGTTTTAGTTTTTGTTCATCTTTGGATAAACAGATTTTATAATTGTGGGCAAAAATGTTTCGATTCGCTTGAAAGATTTCTTAAATATGGGAAAATACTCAAAAATATTAACATTAATGGGTCAAAACTTTCAACCGCTTGCCAGACTAAACTATTGGGACCATATATCTTGATTGCGGCTACCTCCTATGTATTTTGAGGGTCAGGAAACTAAATCTCTGGAGAAAAAAAAGTAGTTCCATTCAGAGAAAGTACTTTTCATATCTGATGATTTATCTGTAAATTGTTTTTTGTTTTTGTCTTTTTTAAAACATTTCTAAACTTGTTTCGAATGAAAACTAAAAAAAAAGCTGAATTAAGAGATCATCGCAAAAGAATAAAACGTTTAGAAAATTATCTTTTATTATTTGATTACAGACTTTATTATATAGGGATTTGTTACATTTTTTAATATCATTAGATAAAATTCTTGAATTTAAACAATTAATTAGTTATAATGTATAATTTGTAAGACTTAATATTAGCAAATTTTTCTACATACATGTTAGATTAGGCAGAATTTTTATAATAATAATCTACTGTCTGACTGTGTTGAAGTCGTAGACAAATTTATATCGTTAAAGATTGTGCTGCATAGTTACTTCGTAATTCTGTTAATACATTTATTCTTAAGAATAATTCTAATTAATTTATTTAAATAGCTGTTGATGGCCGTCGTTATGACAAGTGTGAAACACCAGATGGTCGTCAAGGAGTGTGTGTCGTGAAACGATATTGTCGCGAAGCTACATTTCAGTCTCTTGAAGCTTGTGACAATGATGACAATTTCTGTTGCCCGATCACGACGCATAGATCTGCAAAGCCACCAATTTATCCCATATCAGAACCACACAATACAAGAAATGATGATATTCCAAAAAGCGTCCGTAACGCATCACATGACAGTGATCATCGATCGGTGATCGGTGATCAAAGGCCTGTATATGGCCATGCTAATCCAGAAAGAGACTCCTTGCCGCACATACCAACAGACTCTCATAAAGTGCTGTCATCTTCTAGCGGTGGTAACCGGCGAAATGTAACTTCTTACCACAATTCAGAAGAGCCAAAGAGTACAAGAAATGAGAATCCTCCAAAAAACGTTCCAAATGAATCACCAGACGATCGTCGATCAATGGCACGTGATTCTTACAATGGAAATGAAAGACCAGTAAATGGTCGTGCTGATTCTGGGGCAGATTCTTCACCAAATGTACCAATAAACTCTCATAGAGTGCCTTCTTCTTCAAGCGGTAGTAACAGACAGACTGTAACTTCACACCGCAATCCGGAAGAACCACGAAGTACAAGAAATGAGAATCCTCCGAAAATCGTTCCAAATGCGTCACCTGACAGTGATCGTCGATCAGTGCCACGGGATTCTTATAGTGGAAATCAAAGACCAGTATATGGTCATGCTAATTCTGAGACAGATTCTTTACCAAATGTGCCAGTGAACTCTCACAGAGTGCCTTCTTTTTCAAACGATGGTAACCGACAGACTACAACTTCACACAGCAATCCAGATGAGGATTCATCAAAAAGCGTTCCAAATGCGTCACCAAACACCGATGATCGGTCGAAGACGCGTGATTTTCCCAGTGGCAATCAAAGGTCAGTGTATAACCAAGCTAACCGTGGGAGGGGATCTTTTCCTAACATACCACCAGACTCTCATAACGTGCTATCTTCTTCCAGAGGAAGTAATCAACAACCTGTGTCTTCCCATCATAATCCTGAAGATGATTTTCAACCAGACATGAAAGAAAACAGAAAAAGAACCATAATCTCTGAACACTCTGTTAACAAATCATATATTCCAACGCAAGGTGGAAGAGTTAAGTTTGAGGATGCAGAACATTTATTTAATGATCGCAACAACAAAAATCGAAGGCTCAAGCCTCTGTCATCTAATAGCAATGTGAAACCATCGGTTGAACCCAGGTAATATAATTTTTGGCGCTATTAGAAAAATTTAATTCTAGCTCTAGTTTTTCTACTATCTTTATATATTTTTGTGATTCCCCCTTATTTTTCAACCATTTTCCATTTTATGGAAAATTAACAAAGCGTAAAGTAAAAATCGGAGAAATATAAAACTAGTAATATCATTAAATTTACCCCGCTCTCAAATATTCCGGATTAAATAATGACACTCAGAGTACCAATACATTTCACCTTATAATTATATGGAACAAAAAATCGAATAATATCGAAATTTATAGAGTAATGTTTACGGTAAAATCACCGAATCACTGTAATCAACTAAATATTACAGTAAAAATTACTGTATAAAATTCAAATGGATTTTACAAACGCCGTATTTAGATTTTTAAGTACTTTTTACTGTAATTTGATCCGGAATTTTTTTGCTGTGTACGCTGAATACAAAAACGACTGTTAAAATCTTCTAAAAACTTCAAAGCCATAAATGGACACATAAAGAACTAATGATTTCTCGATAATATAACATATTCTATGAAATTCTTTTGTTGTTGTTGTTCATTTACGTCGCGCTAGAACTGCACAATGGGTTATTGGCGACGGTCTGGGAAACATCCCTGCGGATGATCCGAAGACATGCCATCACAATTTTGATCCTCTGCAGAGGGGATGGCACCCCCGCTTCGGTAGCCCGACGAACTGCACGCGAAGTCGAGCACTTTACGGTAGAACAGTTTAACGAGGACCAATACCGCACACCCTCGGTCCCTACTCAGGCTGATCTAAGTGGTCACCCACCCGCACACTGACCGCAGCCAGTGATGTTTGACTTCGGTGATCTGCTGGGAACCGTGTCTTAATGATCAGTCCACTGCAGGACATGAAATTAATTTCACTTGGTATATTGTAGGGAAATTTTCATCAAATGCCCTGAAATCAATACTTTTTGAAAGATAACGACTTTAAAGCTTAAAAAAATATATTAAACTAGGAGGCTCCGCCCCCTGCTCGCTGACACTCGCCAACCCCCGAGAAATGCTACGCAATCCTATGTGGTTCACGCCGTGAACCATGGCTCGCTGCGCTCGCTCGCCAATGAACACAATGTTCTAGCACAAAGACATAGTATATTATCATCAAAGACATAGTATTTTATCATCAAAGACATAGTATTGTACTTATGTAGAAGAATTCTATCAATGTTCTTATTGGCTTTTAAAAAAGTATATTAGCTATTTAGATTGTACATGGTGAAAAAATCAAAACATTAGCTTTAGCAAAGTAAATTATCAAATATTGCAGTTACTCACCTAAATTCAACTAAATGTGTATAATAAATTAGTTAATGCTAGAAATTCTGAAAGTTTTAGAAAAAAATTTTATTATTTAAAAATATAAACTTTGAACCCTAACTTTTCCTTGTGAGATAATAACCCTCAAAAAGTCTTTCATTTTCAAGAACACAAAAATTTGTTTTATCGCCAAATGAAGTATTTTTTGGTGTTCATACATAACATTTTACATAACAAAGTACATAAAATTTTAGAACAAAATAAGGATGTTTTACATGCAATAAATTAAAATGCATGGCTGTTAGCATTAGCCGAGAAATACCACGTGGAGGTCGCCATGCTACATTTCTAATCGGGGAGTTTTGATTTTGGCAGTTCCCCTTGCCTACTGCCAATAGAAGTTTCAATTAAATTTTTTCCAAAAAACATTTTTTTGTGCAAAGCTCTAAGAAATTAACACTAAGCATTTAGAGTTTCTTTGAAAACACAATTATAGATTTGGCATCTTGGAGCAATTACTGAAAGGCTGTCAAATGACTTAACTCTTGACAGGCCAACATAAAGTTGTCCATGACTAAAAACTTGTTTAGTCAATACTAAACTGATTTTCTCAAAAGTCTGACCTTGTGACTTATTTATAGTCATGGAGAAGGCCAGCCTAATTAATTTCTAATTGAGTTTAAAATAAATATTATCATGTTTTTAGGGCATGAATCTGAATTGAACAACCTGATAATGCTCACTCTGGTTATTGTTTCCGTTTTTAAAAGCGCTATATGTTGAACCACCTCATGTGACATATACCATGTGACATTTTCAGCAGCAATCATTGGTCGGTTTTCTAACGTTGCCATTCGGGGAGTTGTAATGAGGCTTTTTTTTTTGGTGCCGTGTAAGAGAAATATATATAGATCATTTAAATATTTTACTACTTTTAAATTAATGATAAATTCTGTTTAGCTGATATATTATAATGTTTTTTGAAATAATGAGACGTGTTTATGTTTAAAGAGAAAATTAGCCCTAAAGATTTAGCAAGCTTCTCCTCAAATGTCTCAAATCATAATATATCGAAAACGAAATTGAATTGTTTGTGAGATAGCGACTTTATAAGAAAACAGAGTATTTGCAAACAGTGTTCTTTAAAAAATATTCTAAAAATTATGGATAATTCTGCCAAATATGAGTCTTAAATGTTTTGACAATTTCTTACTACATCAAACTGAAGGTTAACAACGTATCACACTGAAGAATAACAACTGAACGTTAAAGACGCATAAAATTTAACTTTGATAACATGATTATATTTAAAATTTTAAAGAGATAAATTTAGAAACTTTAGCTTAGTACAACTTTTAGGAGTATTTAAAATTTAATTTGAATTAAGTACAACTTTTCCGAATTTGAATTTTCAGGTACAACTTTTCAGAGTATTTAAAATTGAATCTGAAATATTGGGTACAATTTTTCTGAATATTCAACCTACCTGAATATTAAAACAATTTACAACAATCATTATGATTCTTTTTTTTCTTCATTAAAGCCATTTTCCTTATAATAAATAAATAATCCTGTGAAACTGAAACAGTAAGATATTAACTGATAAAAAATTTCATTCGCTTAAAAATATGCATATTGAAACTAAAAGTCTAACATGTTTTAAGCGCTCAAATATTGGCGCCCATTTTCAAGACTTCAAACGTGAATGAGAAGAATCAAAAATGATTTGAAATAGAAAACGCAATGTTGCCTTTGAAAAATGGAAGAATAAATGTGAGAGACAAAACTTGAAAAACCGCAGTAGCCGAGGGGGGTTAAAGATGCAGAACAAGAGAAACACAGTGGTCGAGAGGGGCAAAACAGGGCCCTCCTGCTTACTGCTGTATTTAAAGTTTTGTTCCTCACTTACATTTTTTTTTTTTGGCTACTTTATACTTTTCATTTCAAATCACTTTTGTTTCTTCTTATTGACATCTGGTAAATCTTGAAAATGGGTGTTTATTTTTGAAACACGTTGACTACTATTTCAAATTTGTATACTTTTAAAGCGCATGAATTTTTTAATCAAGCATTTTCTTTATAGATTGTAAAAACCATCATTAAGCTTGAGATAATAAAAGAATAAACACAAAAATATTTTTATCGTCATTGATTAATAACTAATAATGCATCGAGATAAAGCTAAGATCAAAAATGCGGTGAATAAAGAATCATAATTAAAAATATTAGGAAGAGTTGGATTATTCTCTTAAGAATAATCCAACTCTTCCTAATATTTTTAATTATGATTCTTTATTCACCGCATTTTTATTAGAAAATTTCAATTATCATCAGATTTTATTGCAGTTCCTATAGCAATTGAAATTTTTTGCGTCTTCTGGTTCGCCATGAAGCAAAAACAAGCATTTATTTTATATCTATAACATATACTATAGAATTAAAAATACGGCACCCTTAAACTTTTACAGCCTTAATAACATATATTATGAATATACATGAAAGTTCATTATTTTTTGAAAACTTTAATTTTCAATTAATTATATAAGAATTGATAAGATTAAGAACCTTTTTTAAAGAAACTCAGTCAGGCAGAAAACAAATAATTATATAATGATGTATACTATGCGAAAACAAAACGAGCACCTTGAATAGCTTTTGATCTGTAGGAACTAGCATAACGTTCTCACATTTGTGGGAGCCAAAGATAACATAACAGTCAGAATATAAAAATAAAAGTTTTATTTTCCGGAAAAAGATACAGTCACAAAACTGAGTGACTAACTTAAAATAAATTAAAATACAAAAGAAAGAGGAAAGAATATCAAGATGTGCTCGATGACTGGTTGCAGGTTTGGTATTCCCTTCGATCTAGCGAACTCTACAGATCTAAGATCAGGTTTTATTGAACTAGGATTGAATCTTACCTAGGATCTTGAAGTTTGTTAATTATTTTTGCTCACGATATTTTAATGCATTAAATCAGATGCAAAATTATTCTTTCTCTAATTAAACAAACTTTTTTTCGTGACACATTCGGGTTTTTGACCCTTTGAAATGTAGGTACTAGCCGCAATCTGGACTATATGGTTTTAATAATAGTTAGAGAGAGTGATCGAAACTTCGAACACCTTCATGTTAATTTCACTTTTTGAGAGTTTTGCCATCTTTTAAACAAAGCGGGAAAAAAATATTTTTGAAAATTATGATGAAACGCAGTTATCTAAAGATGATTCCTTGCTAAAAGTTATTATTATTTAACTTATTTATGAGAATGAAAATTTATCTAAAACTAAATAAATTTTTATTTCAACTATAAAAAACAAAATCCAAAATTTGAAAAAAGTGGTAGATTATTTCTTGAGAAATAGAAATTTAAACGTACGACTTCTTTGAAGTAGCGAAAAACGCAAGAAGTGAATGGGGTTTAAACTTTTGCCTGCTCTCCTGATCTGAAGCTTTTTAGGTAATTTTAGGGGAAGAATCAGAATCTTTCGAAGAAAAGATATATTTATTTAGATAAAGTACGTTTTCGTGTATAATTCGTTACTTTATATATCATCTGCATAAATTTATGATTAACCCCTCGAATCATTAAGATCGAAACCTAATGTTTGAAAATCCGATTATTAAATCAAAGTTATACTGGGCGTTTGCTATTTTTTCTGAAGCATTGTGCAAATATTGTTAGATAAATAAAATAAAATATAATGATGTATAATAAAATATAAAACTATTCTTATTCAATTAAAAAAAATATCCTTATTCAATTAAACTAAATTTTTTAAACCTTATTTTTTTCACTCGTTTTACATTGTCTTTATTACTTATCTAACTGCATTTAACAGTGAAAAAGATTCACACAATCGTCAAAATTCTGCTGGACCAGATTCTGCAACAAATAATCGAAATGTAAATCCCGGACCACTGATTTCTACTTTTGGACATTATCCCTCCGTTCATCAACTCGAAGTACAAAAACTGCCGAGCAATCCAAGAAGATTGAAACCATTTCATAATGAGGAAAATAACGACACATTTGATGGCAATGTGAGGCATACATTTTATCCACACACTCAACCGAAAGTTCCAGGTCAGTTACCTCAAATACTTTAATGGTTGTATTTATCTTTTCTATCAGTTATATCAGTTTCTATCAGTTATAAGTTTCCTATAGAGCTAAAACCCGAGAACGCCAGACCTGCGTCATAATATAAAATATTTTCAACGCACGTCCATTAAGGAGGCTAAAAACGGTCGGCTATTATTAACAATGTATCGCACTGGCTTTGGTAGGTAACAGGTGGCAAAGATGCACATAAATGCGCCATTTTATAAAAGTGGAATTTTTTATATGTTATTAGGGCAACTATTTTAAGATGTTTCCCAAACATCCGGACAGTACGCATGCTAAAAACCACCCCCGGACACTCTTAAAGGCTAAGAAAATGGGAATATACTAACATTATTTTATAAAGGCTAGATTTTAAGTATTCTATTTGGTCAACTATTTCAAGATGTTTCCCAAGCCGCCGGATAGCTCTCATGATGGAAACCACCTGCCGAACACCCTGAAAGGCTAAGAAAATGGGACCATACTATCATTTAATAAAAGCTGAATTTTACGTTTATTATTTGGGTAACTATTTCAAAATGTTTCTCAAGCCGCCGGACAGAACGCATGCTGGAAATCACCTCTGCCAGGCACCTTTAAAGGCTAAGAAAATGGGACACGTCATTTTATAAAAGCTGAATTTTAAATATTTTATTTGGGCAACTATTTCAGGATGTTTCCCAAGCTGCCGGATAGTTCTCATGCTGGACACTCTTGTTCGTTAATGAAATGTGACTGTACCAGCATAATTTCATAAAATCTGAATTCTATATATGTTATTTGGTCACTATATTGAAGTAGTCGGACAGTTTTGAAATTTCTAACACACTATCGAACTGTTTTGAAGTTTATAATCATGTAATCCCTTGTCAGACAGTTTCAATGTCTCCCTCTTCAATGTTTCTAACTCAATTAAAGTTTACTAAATTTTAATTGTAATTTCGCCCTTTAATAAAATTTAAATTTTATATAAAATTCAAATCTTAAAAAAATTATGATGTGTGGACAACAATTTTAAAATGTTTTCCCAAGTAGCCAGACAGTCTTTCAGTCCATTTTTGACATTGTTGTAGGCCCGCGGTATGTTTGTGAGCTTAATGACTTATAAGCGTGTACTAGTAAGATAGATTTAATACGGTTTCTTTTGTTGTGCATCATTCGTACCCCACGACAGATGCGTTCTATGTAAATACTTATAAGTTAGCCTTAAATTGCTTCAGAATAATTTTTAAAAACAATTTGCTGCAAATTAGGCACTTTCTACAAAACTGTTTATGATTTGTTCAAAATAATTAAAACATTTTGCTTAAAAAGTTGACAATCACGTCAATGTAGTAATTAATTAACAATTTTATATCCCTTTAATATTATTGCAGCTTTTAAAAAATATTAGTTCTGAAAAAAGCCGGCTTTTTTTAATTTTAGCTTGACTTTTTGGTGGTTTAAATCAAAACACTGACCGACTCGTTTTTGGCCTGACTCAAATCTAGAAAACCTGCGAGTGACATGTATATAGTTCAGATTTTGAAAAATGACGTCGTTATACTCAAATTTCATTAACTTTAAAGGGTGTTCGGTAGCTGATTTTTATATTTCGCCCTTGACCCTTAAATCATCTTAAAATAAAATCATCTTTAGATAGTTGCCCAAGTAACTCATTAAAAAAAAATCAAAGTATAAAAGGACGTAAGTAGGGTCCCATTTTGTGCATTTTGAAACCTGTTACCTGCCAAAGCCAGTACGTCTCATCATTAATAATAGTCAATCCGTTCAAACCTACCTTAGTCTACTTGCGTAGAAAAATTTGGACCTTACATTTTGACAGGAACAGAAAACATTAAGGAACAGAAAACATCAAAGGAACAGAAAACATTAAAACGTTAAAAATACAATACATTTGTAATATTTTCACAAACGTAAAAAATACAATACATTTGTAATATTTTCACAACCGCAAAAAATACAATACATTTGTAATATTTTCAATAAACAAATACACTTCAAAAAGCTTAGAAGTGATTATATTTACTCCTTAAAAATATAATATTTTCTATTCCGTAACTGTAATTAAAGTTTTAAATTTGGGTTTTTAAAACATAACATAAACTTTGACGAAATGTTTAAATTGCTCTGGTGTAAAAAATATATATGCATGTATGGTGCCTGTATCTATTTGTTTGATACTAAACTAATATATTAAAGAGCAAAAAATTAAAAAATATTTAAAAATAAACTAAAGTTTAAAAAATATATTGACATCATTTTTCTTCCGAAACAGCTGTCTATTATTAATTAATTCATTTAAAGCAAAATCTTCAAAATTTTTGTGAAATTCATTAACATACCATTTCCCACTTTCATTTTTATTTTCAATTTTACAATGCTTTCACTGTTCTCAACAATGTTTTACGAAATTCTTACAATAACAACTCAAATTTTTCTAAGTTTCATTATATATTCGTAGAGTCCCTAGTTGATTGAGAAATTAACCTGTTTCTTTAACTGCATAACTATGAAATATTCAAGTTCACTACATTTACTTAAATTTCTTATGATTACGAAATAAATAATTCGTTCTGCATGCATAAACTGTTATAGTTAAGGCATAAACTTGCTAATTGGTCCTTCGGGTATTAATAGTAAGCATGCAGAGTACGCAATACTAAAAAAAAAAAAGAGACTAACCGATTTATTTTTGGTTTAACGGAATGTTCTCTTGAAAAATTTAAATTACATTGCTTAAGAATTCAAATTTAGAATATAAGTTTTATTATTCTAAATTGCATTGTTTAAGAATATAAATAATTTAATACCTTAAAATTTAAAAAAATAAGTTTATTATTTAAAAAAAACAAGGAAATAATAAGTAATTACTAAGTTTTTGAATAGAATTTTACATAAACGTGTTGAAAAAATATTTAGCTACGTAAATATTTTTAAAGGTATGGTAAAATACACATAACTTGAAATATTGACTGCATTCCATTTGGGACCCTATTTACCAGACTATTATTACCATAATAGTCTGTTATTACTATTACTAATTACTACCAGACTATTATTACTATTATTACCATAATAGACTGGTAAATATGGTCCAATCTTTGAGTAATCATATCCAAATCCACAATAAAAGAACTATTTATATAGAAAAAATAATTTAATTGATATGTAACTCCAATTAATTAGTATCTCTAAAGTGTGTCATCAAACGATTAAGATTATATTTTATGTTGTGAAAAATCCCATCATTCGATCAAAAATAACTTCTCCTTTTTTTTACTCATTATTTTCCTTATTATAAACTACAGTACATTATTGTTATTAATTATGGCAGCATTTTTAAAAAAAAATTGCTTAGTTAAATGCGCACCATCTTATCAATAGTAATTAATTTAGCGAACACTTATCAAATATCAATGGCTCAGTTGGCGCTCTTTTCTCTAATATTGAAATAAATTGTTACATTTTATTTTTTAACTTTTATTCTTGGATAGCATGTGGTGTGAAACCTTACGACTTATTTATTGCTGGTGGCGAAACATCAGAAGCCTACGAATGGCCTTGGATGGTAAGTTAAAGAATATTTCCGTTGCATAATTTAGTTTATGTAATAAAGTCACGTCTCCGAATCGTATATTGATTGAAAAAAAATGCCATTCAAGAAAAATGCAATCACTTTAATAATATGCTATGTGTGTATAAGATATATTATATACGGACAAGCATAACTGCTAACGTTATAATGCGTATGTGTGAATGTAGATTGTTAAATTACTTATGAAATAACTTTTCCGCGTTGACAACAAACTAAAAACTGAAATTCCGAACAAGTCATCAGTCAAACGTATGCGTTTCGAGTTTCAGAATGAAACTTCTTTTCTCGGGTGGGCAATGCAAAGCTGAGATGAATTCAGATATAAATTTGAGCAGAACTAAAAAGTTAAAAACGTTCCTATCAACAACAATCTTGAGCTTTATAAGGGGGATCTTACCTCAGATACCCCTTTTTGCTACGGATTTTTTTTTTTTTTTTTTTTTTTTTTTTTTTTTTNTTTTTTTTTTTTTTTTTTTTTTTGTGTGGTCTTTGATATTCTGAAGCTTATATGACATATGTCAGATTAAGAGGATATGACATATGTCAGATTAAGAGGATAAGCAACAACAACAATTCATATCAACAAACAAACCATTCTATTTCTTTTAAAGTTGCTTATTAATTTTCACAAGCTTCGTAATTAAAAAGAGCTATATTTTAGTTTTAATGTTGCTTCATAATAAACATCTCCGAGAGAAATAAGTTTCATAAACTAAAAATGACCAGCTATTCTTTTATTTATTTTCTCTTTATTTTCTTACCATTTCCATTGGTTTTTAGACATTTTACGAATCTGTCTTAGCATAAAAGACGTAAAACTGCTGTATCTCCAAACATTGTAATCTATAATTGGGTATATGGAGAAAATTTATGAATAATTTTTTCAAATTTAATTTTCACGGGGCACTGAGATGCATTTAAATCAAATCGTAATCTTTTCTGAGAAAAAAAAATTATGGTCAAAACTACCAGAATATGGTACAATTTACCGTGCTTCTGGCTCTATGGGAACATTAAAAAGCTAGGTAATTTTTAGTGAAGCGCTTCGGTAATGAATTTAATGAAATTAACATGTATTAGATACATGTATTATATATACATGTATTATATATACATGTATTATATATACATGTATTATATATATATACATGTATTATATATATATATTATTAAGCAGGATTGTTGTTTTTTTTTACCAGAAATGTCATTACCATTACAGCCTTATAATTTTACCAGAACTGTTATATAAAATGAGTAAAATGCGTGCAAATCAAAAGTTTCACAGGCTGTAATGCTACAAATTTTTTGGATTTCAATGTAATTTGAGAATCAGAGTACAAAACTAGAACGAAATACATAAATATCTAACAAGAGAAGAGAAGCGAGCTCGAATTGCTAAGCAATTCGAAAGAAACGCGTGAGCAGTTTCGGAGGGTAAGCTAGTGTAATGAATAGGGGTTTAAACCCCTATTTTAAACATATTTTATGTTCGGATATAATGATTTTGTTGCTCATTATGAAATAATTTTTTCAAATTATAAACACTTAGTACATTCCGTGAATAACTGGTTATCAGCTTCTTCACCTTCTTTGTTAAATTAACAAAAAATGTAAAAACAAATATTATTAAAAAATAATTTCAAAACTTTAATTATCAGACATACTCGACAACTTTTTTCTTGCTTTTAGGATTAAGTTATTTATTATATATTTGGATTACTTGATCTAAAAGTCAAATTGCAAAAGAATTACATATTTAATTACCAATCAAAAATCATTTCAACCATCAATTAAGCTAAAATTATTTTCGGAAATTTTTGTTTTATAATTTTTATTTGAATTTTTTATTTTTTAGAAAATATGTTTTTTTCAGCAAATTTTACTTTTTTCGCAATTTTTTGTTACTTTAATTCAGAATATTTCTTTTAGAAAGAAATTATTATCATGATTTGTTTTCCAACATAAAAACCATTTGTACATATTATTGATGAAAAAAAAATTTTTGAAATCTCCTAGAATTGAATTTATATTTTTTTTTATGTATGAATTACAAATTTATATTTTAAATGTCCTTATTTCTTTATTAATTTGAGATTTTTTTTGAAAATCAGGCAAAATAGTTTATATACTTGACATTTTTTATTTTCTTAAAGATTATGTTTTTATATAAAACTATTAGAGACGCGTTTCCTTCAAGAAATTTTTTTTTATTCGAGATTCTGGTTGCAATATTTTGACCACTAATATTTTCAAATTCTCATTTTTGTTTCACATTTGAATCTATTTTTTCAGACATCAATTTTTCGACGGCATCAAGGTTCGAGGCCTAAAACGTTTCTTTGTGGTGGATCACTCATTAACAGCAAGTACGTTTTGACGGCGGCGCACTGTTTTGTCAATAACTACGTAGTTCTGTAAGTATAACACATATTTCCTTTTTTTAAACCTATTAATTATAATAAAAACTGACTTAAAAAATTTTTTGGCATGACAAACACGCGTCGAAAATGACAGCACACGTGCACTTTTAAGCATTCATTAAATTTAAATTGTCCTAGGGACTACATACAGGAATCAGATATTCACAACAACTGATATGAAAATTAACTATTCACAACTAAGCACAAATACTTAGTACAGAATTGAATGATGATTGTATTAATTAAGGTGAAAGTAAGGCGAAAAAAAATTGGTTGTAAAAACCATTTTCATTTATAGCTGGTATTCGTGAGATCTAAAATAATTTCTCATTATTCTGAATTATAAACTATTCTTCACTGTTTGATTTTCTCGGGTAAAGAAAAAAAGTCATATTTTAATCAGTAACTGTTAAAATAAAATTTTGCGTGTCATAGTTATTTTAATCTTCCCTAAATCAAGCTATAATGAAATTACTTTTTTTTTCTTACCAGTTTTTGCTTACTTCTGTCTTGATATATATATATATATATATAATATATATATAGTCTTTCAGCCCTGGTATGTTTGACTGCAATGCTTCATCAAGATTTTTTTTAAATCTACTTCTTAAATTAATTTAATTATTTTATTTTGTTAAGGGGTTAGTTTTATGCTTTGAGGGGCCAAAAAAAGTTTATTTATTTTCTTTTTTTATTGAAAAATGTATTTCATTATATTTGAATAAAACGATTTTCGAACAATATTTTTATGAATTATTGTTCTATAAAACATCTAAACAATATTTTATCAATTTTTTATCAATAAATTTCAAAAGTTTGTTCCATTGAGAAGTGGTTTTAGGAGAAAACTTTAGGAAAAAAAGCGTCTCTTGAAGTAGATACTATTACAGTTAACTCATTTATTTACCTATCTCGTAGAAATTTCTCGCACTTTGATAAAATTTACCAGACTTTGGGAGAAAAAATTTTAAAAAATTTTTAATTGTTTTCTTCAAACTTGCATGTTAAGAAAAGTTTCTGTTTTTTTAAAGAATTCAAACCATAAAATGCCTTGTAATATAGTAGAGTGCAAAGATAAAATTCTTTGTTCAATATCCCATTAGTTTTAACAGGAAATGGATGAAATGCGCACCATATAATTTTTTTTTAAATGCATGTAAATTTGTCATTTGTTTCATACAAACTGTTTAATAAACTTGTTTCAAAAAGCTATCCCTCTCAGCTAGGATTAATTGTTTAGTAAATAAATATCCAAACTTCTCTTTCTGAAAAGAAATCTACATCCTGTTGGTTCATTTGCTCCTGCCTCGCTCCATTAACAATTTATTGTCCCTTTGTGATACAAAATATGAATCATTTAGTCTATAGGTCAGCCATGTATTCATGTACCATCTGTTAAAGTAAACTGTCCGTTTTGAAGTGACATATGAATAGCTAACATGTCACTGCTTCCGTTTTTATCATAGTCGGAGTACTGTTCGTTATTCGTATAATTGTTGCTTTCCTTTAATAATAAAATTAAGATTGATGGGTTAAAGTTTTTTGCTATAAAAGCATTGATATGAAATATTCTAAGGAATATAGATTTGGTTTGACATTTATTATTCTTGAGGACGATTTTAAATGAGCTATCCCTCATCGTATGCAAAAAAAAAAAATTCTATTGTTGATAAATTTCTAAAAATTATTATTTTCATTACAATATATAATTGTGTATAAAATTACTTATATCTTTGAAAAATGCCCCTATACATATGGTATTTATCTATAGTTTATTTTAACACTTTTTATTTTACTTTTTATTTAAATCAATAAGTGATACTTGACATACATTCCTAAAGTATTCAACTTTTTAGTCATTGGACGTTTTGCTACATTGTCAGGAAAATTCCAAGATTAGACCTTAACCCTTTCGCGCCGACTGTCACAAATACGTGCCAGCATAAAACCGTATCAATCAAGGTAAAAAGATAAAACTGGTAATCAAAGTATTTCTTTAGCAGTTCATTTGTGGGCGGAGTTATAATGTTTGATTTATTTAATTCACCATTACTTTGTTCAAGATAAAACTATTTAGTTGTACTTTGAATTAACATTGATTATATATATGATTAAACTAACAATAATTAAAGTAAAAGCAAAGTAAGTTTGTCAAATTAGCAACGAATACATTTAAGTTACCGTTTTTTATTTAATTACAACTTGATTCTGATTTTGTACGAATGCGTTTTTGAATCACCCGTCCCTAAGGGGTTAAAGTTGCAGTTTATACCATAATTAAAGTAATATCTGTAAAGAGTTAAACTGAACCATGTTTTCTTTTAAATTCAACCATAAAACCGTCTAATCAAGTATCTTGCGAAGTATTTATATATATATGTATATATATATATATATGCATATGTATATATATAATACATATATATACATATATTATATTATACATTTAAGCGAACAAAAAATGTTATAGAAGTCCAGTCAACTTCTATTAATAAAGACATGGCTAAAAATATTAATAACTTGCTTAATAGTAAGAGTAAATATAGAAGAGTTGAAAGGTGATTATTGGAATCCGAGTGTAATCCTATACATCCTAGTTTCATTAGGCAATTAAACTAGTTTCAACAAATTTCTTTTCTCCCTCCTTACTAGTGATTTCGAGAGCAGTTTCGTTTTTTCCTATCTACACTGGTTATCATAAATTAAGGAAAAATCACAAAAATAGCGATAACTCTTTCAAAAGTAAGCCAAACCGTGCAAAATTTGCATATGTTGTCCACTAAGAGTAGCTGAGTAAAATTGCAATATGCAAATTAGTGGCGCTGCACTCGGCTTACGTCATCTGCCTGGAGCATAAAAGTCCAAGTTTGAGAGAAAGCACACAAATTTTACTGTGATTGCGACATTGAAAATCTGAGATAGCCAATTCGTAATAATGACCTCTAGGCATCATTTGCCTGAAGAACTACGATGGAGAGCCATCGGGAGACTAGAGGCAGGGCAGAGTCAATCAGAAGTGGCCAGATGGCTAAATGTGAGTCCATCTGTGGTTCATAGACTTTGGAGGCAATTTCAAACCACAGATTCGGCATCTAGGAGGTTCAGTCAAGGACGGCCAACTGTTACGACCAGTGCCGATGACCGATATTTGACATTAAGTGCACGCAGGAATAGAACCGCTACTCCGACACATCTTAGATCCTCTCTTGCTGCAGCCACCGGAAGGTTGGTGTCAACGTCAACTGTGCGCAGAAGGCTCCACGAAGGTGGTCTGTATGCGAGACGACCAGCCATTTGCGTGCCGCTCACATCACGCCATAGGAGAGACCGTTTGCAGTGGGCCCGACAACATGTCCACTGGACGTCAGATCAATGGAGGCCTGTTCTCTTTACGGATGAGTCCAGGTTTAGTCTAGAAAGTGACAGTAGACGTTATTTGATATGGAGAGAACCTGGGACCCGTTATCATCCATCAAACATCCGTGAAAGAGATGCATACGGAAGAGGCAGTGTCTGTGTTTGGGGAGGCATATCCTTAGGAGGGCGCACATACCTCCATGTCTTTCCAAGGGGAACCGTGAATGCTCAGGTTTATCGAGACAACATCCTTGATGCTTATGTGCGCCCATATGCCGGGGCAATTGGTGATTGCTTCCTGTTACAGGACGATAATGCAAGACCACACAGAGCTCGCATTGTTGATGATTATCTTCAACAGGAAACAATTACTCGCATGGAGTGGCCAGCTCGATCCCCGGACTTGAATCCTATCGAGCACGTTTGGGATGCTCTAGGGAGGCGTGTATCTGCCATCAATCCGCCCCCTCAGACCCTTGCCACGCTTGCAACTGCTTTACAAGAGCAATGGCTCTCACTTCCTATTGAACTGATAGACCGCATAATTGAAAGCATCACACATCGCTGTTTGTGCTGTATTGCTTCTAGAGGCAATCATATTCCATATTAAAGGTACTTTTTCTATTGCAAACCGATACTTCCAATTTGTTTATTTTATACATGTGCTAATTTCTATACTACTATTAATGTCTGATAATTTCTTTTTATGTTGTTTAATACCTTACTATGTGTTGTATATTGTGGGTAAGTTTCATAAAATTCCATGTGTAATTTCTTGAGTTATCGCGATTTTTGTGAATTTTCCTTAATTTATGATAACCAGTGTATATGCATCCGCTAGTATTTATATTTTTGACAAGGATTCTAAAAAATTATATTGAGAACCGTAATTACAAAACACCGTGCATTTTTCCGAAAAAGTATCAAAATATTTTTTTTAGTAAATATTTAGAATAATACGTACGAAGCCTTTATTTTTCTAAGAATAGATGTATCCTACCCCTAAAAATAGGTGTATTTCTAAAGCAGACTTACATAAATTTTCCTTTTTTGGTTTTATCAAATCCGTTTGATTCAAGAGAATAAATCATTTGATCAAAAACGAGCGCTAAAATTTTCAACACCATGATAAAAATGAAACAAAATTTAAGCAATAAATAATTTTATCTTCTGCAGGAAATATTTAAAATTGACTTTTTTAAATTTTACTAACTTCACAAGCTATTGTTGCTAAATAGCCTGAAATACTATACTAATTTTTAAAAAGTTCGATTATTAAAAAATTTGTGTTTCCTTAAAAAATATGTCCCTACACATTTGTGCAATATATTTTAAAACTCATTTTAGCACTCTTTTAAGAAAATGAGAAGGAGATTTCTCGGGTTTCAGCACCCTGAGAAAAAAGTATGGTCAAAATTACCAGAATATGGTAAAATTCACTTCATTTCTAGCTATTTAGGAACACCAAAAATCTCAGTAATTTTTACTGAAATGCTAAGGCAATGGTTTTGAAAAATTATCAATAAAATTTGGTTTTATAGTTTGTTAATTTTATAATGATAAGTAAGAACATGGTATTAAAAAAATTTATTCTGTTAAATGTACTTTACTAAATGTAGGGTAGCAAGAACTATAATTTTGAAAACCAGAATTTCCAGTAAACCGTTATCATATGAATGTAAAAATTACCAAATGAATGGTTTAAATATCGTAAATTTTGGTCTTATTATCCAGAATTATGTTTTTTTATACCAAAGTAAAATTACCATCTAATATGGTAATTTTACCAGCATTTTTTCTCCGTGCATTCACTAAAAGCAAATTTACAAATAACAAACAACTGTCGTGATTGTTTTTTTTTTTTTTTCAATTAACGCATTTTATCAACAAAAAAAAACAGTTTTTTTAAATAATCTTATCGGCACCAAAAAGTAATCGTGTAAAAGCATTAGAAAAAATTCTTCAATTTTACTTTAGCACCTTATATAAATTATATAGGGCAAATCAATATAATATAAGTGAATATAATATAAGTGATGTCCAAAATTTAGTAGAAAATATGGCTTTAACCTTTTTTAATTCAATAAATTAAAATAATTTTTTTCGTTTTAAAATGAAGTGAATAAAAATAATTTTGGTTTAATAAATTTAATGAATAAAATAATTAATGAACTTTTCCAGACCAGCTTCTTCTTTCGTGATACGTCTTGGATCACATTTTTTGGACAGTGGTGAAGAATATACTGTTTCAGATCTGGTGATTCATCATAACCACAGTGGATCAGATTTCTTCAACGATATTGCTCTGGTCAAGATCGCTAGTGAGGTTTACATCACTGACAAGATTGCTCCGATTTGTTTGCCAACACCGGACATGATCTCGGAGGATTTTGTCGATCGAATAGCAACAGTGGCAGGATGGGGAGACACAACATTCCGTATGAACTATTTTTTATTCTTTCTATATCAAAAAACATAACAGAATATAAATTTTGCATCCTGCCAATGTTAAATATAAAGAACTGATAAAAACAAAACAGATATGATGTCGTATGATTTCGTTGATCGAATGGCAACAGTGGCAGGATAGGGCGACAAAGCATTACGTATAAACTATTTTTATTCTTTCTACTTTGAAAAACGTAATAGAATATAAATTTTGTATCCTGCTATGTTAAGTTTGAAACATTGATAAAAACAAAACAGATATGATGTCGTATTATTTTGTTCATCGAATGGCAACAGTGGCAGGATGGGGCGACACAGCAATCCGTATAAACTATTTGCATTCTTTCTATTTTGAAAAATGTAACAGAATATTAAATTTTGTATCCTGACAATGCTAAATAGGAAAAATCGATAATAAAAAAAGCAGATATAAAATCTATGATTTTGTTCATTGAATGACAACAGTAGCAGGATGGTGTTATAGCATTTCGAATGAATTATTTTTATTCTTTCCAGAGCTGAAAACTTAATACAATATGAACTTCTGTATCCTGTCGATGTTAAATTTGGAAAATTAATAGAAACGCTTAAAAAAATTGCATAAATGTTTTATTCTGTGTGGTTTCTCATACACATTTACCATATCTTATCAATGTTAAATTTTAAAAAAATGATAGAAACATTTGAAGAAATTGGCATAAATTTTAAATTCTATATAGTTTTATACAGTTTGGAACTAAGATTTCGAGAAATTAGATGTGGTTAAACTCTTGCGATTTTTACCTACCACTATATAAAACATAATTTTTTTTAAATTAAAAAATAGAAACTAGTTTGAAAAACATTAAACTTCAAATTAGTTGTCCTGAAATATGCATGTACAGTAAATATTGATGATAAAATTTCAAAAAACAAATTTCAATTTTTGAATATTTCTTGAAATAACGGGTCATTAAAGTAGAAAAATATTTTCTTTAAAAATGAAGCTAAATATTAATCATGCATCAACAAATGTAGTGTAATGAAGTATTACATTAAGAACTATTTCCCCTTCATTTTAAGAAATGTCCCCCGTTTCCTTCCTTTCAAATTTTTTTTGAAAACCTATAACCGATGCTCTCAAAATAATTCTAAACATTTTCAATCGCTTACAATGATTTTCAGCATTTTATAGAGAAAACATTATCTACTGATTCACTTGACTTACTCAAAATAGTAAATATTTTGTTCGGCATTTAAATGCGAGGCCTACTCTGATTCGCGTAGCATGAAAAATATTTCGATACATGAAAAGAAAAGTATTCTCACTACAGCCCGTTGATAACCAGGAGGGTCATATAAATTAAGTCTTTAATTCTTTAAATTCTTTAACCAACGGTATAATGGTGACAATGGGGTCAGCATCACGCGTTGATCGCCTTTATTTCACAGACAAACTGGTATCCATCGATCTGAAGCTGAGTGTGACCCAAGACACTGGTAATCAAACCTGAATCCTTCACAATGACAGAACCATTTGAGTTAACAGAGAACCATTACTTCACAATGACTAAACCATTTAGCCATTGCGGCACATTTTTGCTTACTTTACATGATGTTTTAAAACAGCATTCCCTTAATTAAATATAGTAATAGTAATTAACGTATGCCGTTTTGGAAATATAGAAAATTAATTTTCTTCTTCATTTAAACCTTTACGAATATTTTCTCTAAAATTACTCATTCAGAAATCGTTAACCCTTATTTCCGTTTACCCATTATTTGTTATCACTATCTGTTGTCATACAATCCTGTAATTTAGTTATAAATATGATTTTCTTCTTACCTATTTTTACCTATTTGATTTTCTTCTTACCTATTTTTACCTATTTGATTTTCTCCTTACCTATTTGTACTTATTTGATTTTCTCCTTCTTTACTTAAACCTATATTTTTACATTTTTTCCTGAACCAATACATTTTTGTTTTTTAGGTACTGGTAGCTCCAGAGCTTTACAACACGTAACAATACCAATCGTGTCCGGTGACGAATGTTTTGCTGCATATTCGAGGGTCAGAGGAGCTGCTTTTCTAGCTAGGGGAAGTGACCATGTCATCTGCGCTGGGTTAAGAGAAGGTGGAAAAGACGCCTGCTTGGTTAGTGGTTAACATTGATCTTAGTTAAGAATCATGTCACTCAAACCTTCAATGTGGTTGTGTATATATATATATATATATATAAATNTTGCTATATATATATAAGGGTGGTAGATGAAGTCACGAGGATTTAGAATTGTATAGCAACCCAATGTTTTAGAAAAGTCATGGAAAAGTAGTATGACAGGCGTACAGAAAACAAGGATACACTTAACGTCGTAATCTTAGTCGTTGATCGTGTTCCAGAAAACTGGCAAGGGAATGTTCTTTAAATACACCGACAGAACATCCATCCACCGTAAGAAGATGATTGAAGGAGGGGAGAGATTGATTGAAATATGGGTTACGTATAAATAAATTGCGTGGAATTTTTTGAAAATGAAGGGAAAACTTCCACCCAATCAGAACTTTTCAGCACAATAAAGTTCCTTCGAAATGAATTTTTCAAAGGTCAATTGTCGTGTTACGGTGATTGGACAAAACCTACACTTAACTTTGCCACCTTAGATTCATTCTAGACGGATTTACTGTTTTTTTGAATTATGATTCTTTTTTGTCATATTTAGTAGAGTATACGAATATTAAGGTTAGACACATTCGTCGCGTTCAATTTTATTACATTAATTTCAATTACTGTATTTTCATTCAATACATTATAAATAAGTCTCAATTTTGTATGTTTAAAAGGGTTAAAAAAATTTCAGCTTAACGTATATTTATCATATAAGATCAAGAAAGATGATCTTTAAAATAAAAAGTATTTACATGATAAACTTCAGCGCTAACTATGAAGTAAAAATACTATTATGATTTAAGCATTCTATTGAAGCATCTAAAAAGTGAACTTTTTTTCATCAAAAACTGTATTAACTTATTGCTTGGTTCTACAAAATAAGAAAAATTTAAGTTTTCTCGTATACGTAACGTTAGAGTAAGAAAATAATGTCGATGTTATAAAATAAATTTTCGGTAAATGAAATTCAAATATGTGAATTTTATCATTAGATTCAATGTCTATATTATTTATTTAAATAAAAAGTGTTTTTGAAATTTGTCATCCAATTTTAATTAAATCTTTGTTGTACTACAATCTTTTTATACACTCTATAACAAATAAATCGACGCACCAAGAAGCAATCATCCGATTGCTTTGAAATTTCGTATGCATGAATGTTTTGAACAGATATGACTGGAATGATGCCGACTGGGGACGTATAGTCTTTAGCGACGAATCCCGCTTCCAACTGTGTCCTGACGATCATCGAAGACGTGTTTGGAGACGCACAGGGCAGAGGGTAGATCTTGCCTTCACTATTGCGAGCCACACCGGCCCTCAGCAAGGCATTATGGACTGGGGTGCCATTTCCTTTGACAGCCGGACCCCTTTGGTCGTCATTAGAGGTACACTTACTGCACAGCGGTACGTCGACGACATCCTAAGACCTGTTTTACTACCGTTCCTTCTGCAGCGCCCTGGGCGGGGTTTTCAGCAGGGCAATGCCAGACCACATTCGGCACGTGTTGCCATGAACTGTCTGCAAGCTTGTCAAACTCTTCCTTAGCCTGCCAGATCACCAGATCTCTCTCCCATCGAGCATGTCTGGGATATGATGGGAAGGCGATTGCATCTGGCACGGAATGTTGATGACCTAGTTCGACAATTGGATCGAATTTGGCAGGAAATACCGCAAGAGACCAACCGGGAGCTCTATCGGTCTATGGCACGCCGTGTGGCAGCTTGTATCCAGGCTAGAGGCGGATCAACACCTTATTGAACTTGTTACTGTAACTCTACAATAAATTATTCAATTGTTGTGATATTTTAATCATTTACTATTCTGTACATTGTCTGACTATCCACCAATTTTCTTTTCAATGGGACAACTCCTTCTTGGTGCGTCGATTTTTTTGTAATGGAATGTATTTTATTATTTTTAAAAGCATAACATTTAGAAGATGTTAATGTAAGGGTTTAGCAGCTATTATAGATATATATCCATAACTAAATATTCTGAAATCACATTAACTTGCATGTGTTTCATAAGCAGATTTACCTAAAAAATAAAGAAGAATAAGGATAAATTGCCATTAAATTTAAGTAATTTCCCTTTATTTTTGTAAAACTTTCAGTTAAAGCCACGATTTAAATATATTTACTTTACCAAAAATAGTTTTTCAGTTTTCTCTTGAACCCTTAGACACAATGTACCGTTAGGACACAGTTCCAATAGAATATTTAATCAAAATGCTTTGTACTTCAAATTGATTTGTTCGGGTGAAAATCGTTAGAATAGGTTTTTGTTATCGACTTTTTCTTCTTTGGAGAAACTCCTTTTGAAAACATTAATCAGTAAAAATGCACCCTATTGAGATTAGACACGCTATTCTACAAATTCTTCATTTTTTGATTTTGGTACAGCTTTGCAAATTTCTCATTCACCGAATTTTTCAAAAGCATCATTTTAACTTGCTTAAGAAGAATTCATATGATAGCCATTATTTTCTGAAATATAAATAAAGTGCATGATATACCTCAAATTAATTCTGATTTTTTCCCAGCCTTTAGTAGAACGCGATATTGCCTATTTTTTAACTCTTTGACGATTACATGCAAAAATATATTTTGGTATTTTTTACATTTAAAAAAGAGTCTAATAATTACTAAAAAAAATTTGATAGATTAACGGAATTATATCTGAAGAAAAATATAAATTTTGAAAAAGAAATTTTTCATTCAGTTTGAAAAATTTATTAATGATTAATTTTATAAATTAAAGAAATTTCAATAATAAATATAATGCTTTCTATTAGATCTAAATAGTAACTGCAAATAAGTGCAAACTTGTAAAATTATTGTTTGGAATATTATACCTTTAACGCAGTGAAAGACATCGGTGTTTTATGCTATATTTAATAACAATAAATTAATAAATTGCAAAATAAAACATGGACCTAATTGAAAATGACCTAAATTAACGAAAAATAATGTAAGAGGTATGAAAAATACTTTTAATTCTGCGTCAAAGGGCTAAAAGTAAAATGAATGAATAAATATATTTACCATCTTATTAATTTTAGTCTATAATTTTTTATATATAGCTTTAGTTACTGCAACTTACATACATAGTGTTCCTCACCCTGTTAATACATGGTCTTCATTGTCCGTAAAAACTTCCTAATTATATATATATATTTCGAATCTTTGTCAAGAAGGAAGTTAAATACACTCAGTAGGGCTCGAAATTTAAAGTTAAAGTGGGTAAGAAGAAAACGTTTTCGAAATTTACTGAATCACTAGTGAGGAAAGTGGAACTGGAAGCTTCAAAACCGGTTGGATTGCTGGATTTAACGAAGGAGATAGTTGAAAAACAATCCTTAGAAACACCTCTAAATTTCGTCAGCCAAAAAAAAAAAAGACAAAAAAAAANAAAAAAAAAAAAAAAAAAAAAAAAAAAAAAAAAAAAAAAAAAACAGATCTTACGTGTATCTATATCTATATATATCTATATATATATATCTTATATAAGAGAGAGAAGAGAGAGAGATCTATTTGATTTTATGATTTTAAGAAATATTATTAGACATATTTTAATATTTAATTTTTTTTTACTCGCTATGTCAGATATATTCGATGAACAACATTAACGTGGTAGCATTCATGGGTTACATCTCCAAATTAATATTTCAAAATCTGATACCATATGCTTATTTATATATAATCATATATAATTCTTTTCATTATAGTAACTATTTTAAAGTGTGTTTCTCCAAAAGTAAATAGTTTAAAACCAACGGTAATTAAAATGATAAAAATCAATAATGATTTTTTAAAGCAAGATTAATGAAAAAAGTGGTACTGATTCGCTTAGGTGAAACGGAAAAATTAGCCATACTATCATTATCGCCAATGATTCTTAATTAATTTAGGTAATGTATGCATACTGAAATAAGCTAAACAAAATTGATGGAGTAAAGGTACTTATTCATTAAGAAGAGCAGTAAGAAATTACCCCACTATTATTGGTGACAATAATGCTTAATTAATGTTGTTAAATTGAAGTAATAAAAAAAAACTTACTGAAAAGCTAAGCTAATGGAAAAAAGATGCTTATTCATTTTGGGGGTATTATTATTCGCCATATTATTGATATCAATGCTTAGTTAGTATTGGTAATATATATTAATTGAAATTAAAGAAGAAAAAAAAGACACGTGCTGAAAAGCCAAGTTAGTGGAGAAAAGGTTAATGGGAAATGCATTTCATTACGATGGTGCAGTTTTAATAAGAATTCTACAACGGGTTTTCCGTAATTTCAGAAAATATTTTTCCAGTGGCAGCAAAGATACTTTATTGATATTTTAATGAATTAGAATTAAAAGCTTTTTCCTCCCCTACTTATAAGTATTTTAAATAGTAAATACAAGTAAGGTAGAGAAAGCGTCTTGCTCCAAAGTCCCTATCAAGGTCTTCTAAGCATTCTATTTCTTCTTAAAATTTCGACAAAACTCAAAATGATGAAAGGTTTTGCAATGAGCGCCAAATATACCAATATAGCTATTAAGTATTATACTGGTATATTTGGTGATTATTAAAACTGCACCAATACTAATCAGTTTTTATACCCATTCTGTTGCAATAAATGTCTTACGCAAGTGATGCCTAAGTGCAGTTAATCTCTATTCTGATAGGATGGACTACAAAAACCATATTTTGCTTAGTATAATAACGTAAAGTCACAGAGAAAGGCAAAAAATAATTATAAATAAAAGAAAAAGAAATTATTCTAGCTTTATTAATTGATGAGCTTAATGAAAAACTAGGTAAGTGACATTTTCAGAGCTATTTTCAGAGCTAATCTTTTTTCTTCTTACCCTGATAATCGGTGATATAATCAGGGTAAGAAGAAAAAAGTGGTCTCCGAACTATTTTATTACCGATTTATTAGAAGGCGGGACTTATTCTACTTACCACTGTCTTACATAAAAATACTAAATCATACTAAAAACTAATACGCAAGCATACTAAAAACTAATGTGGTTTGGTTATGTTAAGATTAAAATGAAAACGAAAACAATTCTGTCAGATTAAATATACCCCTATTGAAGCAACTCCTTTTTTTATTTATTTATTATTTTTTTATAACGGTCGTTGAACAGCCAACCCAATTTCGGATTTACGACTACTAATGTTCAACTCCGTAGCCTTGTAATTTTAAACCAATCCAGAAGACAAAGAACTTTCTGGATCAGTACCCCCAGAGGTATGATTTGTTATGGGAGCATGGAGGACCTTGTGACACGACGGATTTAACGTGCATCAGTCACCATTTACTACACGGGGATCGAACCCACAACCTATTGGACATGGGCCCAGGGCCCTGCTAACCAGGCTATCCCGGCCCCAAAATTACGATATTGAGTTAATCAAATGCATTTAGAATTAAAAAAGACGCATTGAAGAACATCTAAAAAAAAAATCAAAAATAACAATAAAACAAAAACTGGTGCGCAAGGAACTTTTTGAAGTTCTGAGAACATTGAAAAATTCCATTACTAGAAAAAGCTACTTTGTCAACAAGAACTACATATTGATGTATGGACCTTCCTTTGCAAATTCATAATCTTATAAATCGGTAAGAAAAACTCAGAACCCCTAAGAAACCCTACAAATGTCACTTAACTCGTTCTACAATTGTGTCGGAATATGCCTTACAGTTTTGCGCATGATATCGTATTGTTGTTCAGTACTGATTAATTGATTTTTGATTAACTGATTAATTGATTTAATTGATACGAAGAACAGGTATTAGGCTAGTTTATGATAAAAAATATATATTAAATGTGCAACAGTATACACAGCGTGACATGCATTTTCTCATTAATATTCATTAATTTAATAACTCATGTATTATTTTCTTATGATCCAAACTTCACCCAACGGTATCTGCGAAAATTTTATTCAAACTTTTCTCAACTGGATTATTATGTTTTTTAAAGAAAACTATTTTTTACCATTTCATGCTTTTTTTGTGTCGAAAATAAAATGAAAAAAATTATGTTCCCTTCCAGTTTTTTCATTGATAAGCAAAATTAATTTTCTGCAGGGAATATTTTTTTCATAAAAAGGATTAAAAAACTTTCTACAAGCTATTATGTTGTTTAATATGCAGTTTAAATATAGGTTATACTGTAGTTTATTAAGTAGTTTGAATATAAGTTGTAATGTAGATTAAATGTTGTTTATTATGTAGTTTAAACTACGTGATCACTATAGTATGTCCATTATATATCTATCTACATATATATATATATATATAAAAATATATATANTCGCAATTGCCTTTTATTTTAATATATATATATATATATAATGATTATTTATTATTTCAGGGTGATTCTGGAGGACCTCTAATGTTGAAAACAGTGGATGATCGCTGGATTATTGTAGGTATCGTCTCATTGGGTTACAAATGCGCAGAACCCGGGTACCCAGGAGTGTACACCAGAGTGACGCATTACCTAACCTGGATTCATGCAAACATGAAACCCCATTGAAAATTTGTTTTCATTAATTATGTAAATATTAATATTATGCCAACCTTTTGTCATCTTATTTTACTCACTTCATTTATTTTACTGTTATAAAAGTACAACAATGTAAAATTGTGCTGAAATAATATGTAAAATGTAATAAAATGTAGTAGTGGTTTTAGTGTAATGTAGTTCATCGAATTCGACAAATTCAGACACGAAATTTATCTAAAAATGAATTTAGAATAAACAAAGTGTACAATGACCACTAAAGACAAGATAATACAATCATACTTTACTGTTATAAAAGTACAACTATGTAAAATTGTGCTTTACATAAAATGTAGTAATGGTTGTAATGTAATTTGTAGCTTATTAAATTCGAGAATTCAGACACGAAATTTATCTAAAAATAAATTTAGAATAAACAAAGTGTGTGGTGAAAGGACAAGATAATGTAATCATGCACTGGAATTAATACCGATAAACTTGAAACGTTACAAAACTTCACTGCAAAAAATTTCGGATCAAAAATTACGGTATAAAGTACCGAAACTTTGAGTGTATCATCCGCAAAATGCATTTCTACTGAAAAAATAATTCCGTAATTTTTCAGTAATACTTATTTTATTAGAGTTATTCAATGATTTTACGGTAATTAAGTCGAAAAATTACGGTATATCAGTAAATGCAATAAGTATTTTATATGCAATATGTATATGCACAGTATATCAATATTTGTAGAGCGTAGTAATATGAATTTTGTTCCGTTACATGTTCCTGTGAAAATGAATTTTATTATGAAAGGTAACGGCACCCGGAGTATCTGTACTTTTTACCGTAATTTGACCCTTAATGTTTCAGTGTTCAGTTACCCATATGTTCTATGATAATTAGCTTTGATAACTACATAGAAATAGAAGTTAAAGAACGAATACTATTAACAAACAGGTATTTGAAGCTCCTTAGGTCCTTTCTATAGATCCTTTGAATTTAAAAAAGATAAGCACACATATAAAGATATACTAAACTACTACTGTATAAAACTATTACACGCTCAGCCCTGACTCTTGCAACAGAAATTCGGATTCTTCCAGAGAAGGAAGACGCTAACATTTCCGTCTGTGAAAGAGAAATCTAGCGAAATATTTTTAACTGAGTAAAAGAAGGTATTTGCCACAGAAAAGGAATACACAAAATTTTTTAAGGACATTGATGTTATAAAATTCATAAAATTAAACAGGATGCGAATTGGCAGGCAGAATTGCCACTTAAATATATAACTAGCGCAATACTCAAAATTTTCAAACTCTCAATTGTAGCAGAACTCTAATTGTAACTCAATTGGTAGCAGAGTTAGAGAAACTTCGATAGCTGGATTCCATCAGTATGGATTTTTATTCGCAAGATATATATTTATCTAATAAAATGACTAGCATCTACTGATTACAAATACAAACTACTTAAAACATCACAATATACAGATTGTGACTATTCTTAATACTTATTTTTAGAATCTTCGTCTCAAAAAAAAAAGAATACACATTAGAGGTGGTAGTAAATTAATTTTTAAGTAATAAACTATAGTAGGATTAAGTAAAAGAGAACTATCCAAATCTTTAAAGTCACTATTGAAAAAAGGAGGTGTATGAAGCAAAGCCTGTTTGATTGTCGTACTCTTGCAGATTTTGCTAACGTTTTTTTATTCCTCGCTTCAATATAAAATTGTGACCTTCAATGCGTACACTTTATTGTTTCATTATTGGACAAGGATTGTGAAAATATATATTAAAGTTTTATTATTAAAGTTATAAATATATATCAAGTATACAAAAGAAATTTCGATATTTAAAGTTGATTTTCTCGTAAACTAAGCTCGCAACACATACCTTGCTATTAAAAAAATAGACTTTAGAAGATGCAGCACTGCACAATACTGCTTCATCACATAAATAGAATTTAACCAAAAATATAGATTAAAAATACTTCAAATTTTTTGACTTAGATACTAATAGACAATTGTTTATCGATTTTATCAACATTTTCCCCTGGGAAATTTCTTATTAAACCTTTAATCTAAAAAAAAAAAAAAAACTCGGAGTGGAGTGCTAAGTTAATTTAGACACTGTACAAACTCACGCAAGTTTCACGTTTACTTCTACAAAATGCTTTCCCGCCTACATTCTACGTTTCACTTTAAATACGCACTTTGCTTTTGAAATCAAAAGTGTTATTGGTATTTCGTGATGAATAATATTTTGGTTTCTTTGTGTGGGTTAATTTAGGTGTCTAGTTAACTTTTTTAATCGATATCGGAAAGTAAATAATTATTATTTTACCAAAGTTAAGATAGAGTGTTTTTGCTACAAATAAATAGCTTTTGTATACTCTAAAGAAATTCGCCTTTCTAATGTTGGTTCATGCATTTCATATATACAGCGACAGTTTAGATTTACCAATTATATTTTTTCCTATTCATATTCAAATTCACTCAAAAACTATTAGTAAATTTTTCCAATGAAAGAAGAATAGTTTCGTGCATGATACAAATCATACTTCAGAAAGCTTTTTTGTTTCTTTAAAACTACTAATGGCGTGCTTACACAAGTAAGCTTTCAAGGGTTATTCCAGACTTCATATAAGAAAAGAGCGGTTTTTGGTAAATTGGGAAAAATCTATTCATAATTTTACGAAAATATGGTACTAATTTTGAAAAAAAATAAGAACACTTGTGTATGAAAAAATATAAGAACACTTGTGTGAAAGGTCCGCTTTTCTGATATTGCGAAAAATCTATTCATAAATTCAGGAAAATAGAGCAATGATTTTGTAAAAATATAAAAAAGAAACAGCTGATTCAGACTTCGTGTGAAAGGTCCAACACTAAAAAAAACTAAGTTTGAAGATAAGAAAAATCTAATCATAATTTTATGAAAATAGGGTACTGATTTCGTAAGAAAAAAATAAAAAACAATGACCCGTTCAGAATTTTTAGAAAAATCCGTTTTTGAGAAATTTTAAAAAACCTATTCATAATTTTATGAAAATAGGGTTCTGATTTTGAGAAAAAATGGAAAAAAAAACCAGTGGTCGAGTCAAGTTTTTTGTGAAAGGTCCGTTTTTGTGAAATTATAAAAAGCTACTCTTCATTTTATGAAAATATGTACTTATTTTTTTAAAAATCAAAAAAATAATGGCCGATTCAGCCTTTTTGGTGAAAAATCCGCTTTTGTGAAATTATGATAAATCTATTTATACATAATTTTATGAAAATGTGAAAGAAAATATGGTTCTGTTTTTGTGAAGAAATAATTACGAAAATAATGTCCTTCAAGAAGTTTTAGTTTTAAAATTAAGAATAAAAAACTTCATTAGCTACTTTTTTTCAATAGAAGAGTTTTGTGAAAAGTGAGATTTCGTGATAAACTATTTAGAAAAAGGATTGTTAACGAAACCAAACCTGACTTCGCCGTCCTAGAGGCTTGAGCAGTAAACAGATCATGTAATGTAAGCCCATTCTTGTTCGAAATTAATATTTTTTTTATTTTTAAATCCGATATTAATTAATATATTGGGTGTTCCGTAATGATCATTCTTAATGTATATTTTTAGAGTACTTGTCAAAAGTAAATAAGATACATGCATTAGAGATATCAAATTTGTATTTAAGAGAGGAAAAAAAGAAAATGCTATCAAAATCTAGCTAATCACTACTAAGAAAGGCGTGACTGATAACGTCAAAACATGGCGTGTTACATTTTTATGTTAAGAAATTGAAAAACGTCTTAAAACTCTTAAGTTTAAAAAAATAAAAGAGACAGAGAAGGTTCTAATATAGTTTATTTTATAACCATCTTTGAACAGCCGACCCATTTTTTTCGGGTTTAGGACTACAACTCCGTAGCCTTGTAATTTTGAACTCAATCCAGAAGACCAGGGAACTTCTGGATCAAGTATTGCAAGAAATTTGTGGAGGACTTTTTGATGGAGCTAACCCGCATTTGCGTAAAATGGCGGGGAAAACCTCCCATTGTTAGCCTAACGGCAAGGGGGACTCTAACCCAAAGGTTTTAATATAGTATTTTAACCCCATTTTCCGACGCAGCTACTGATGAGTACACAAAAAACGTTAACACAACGATGGAAAAAAAGCACGCCGAGTGAAAAAGTATGGTCTAAATTACCAGAATGTGGTAAAATTTAGGGTATTAGTGGATCTATAGGAACACCAAAAAGCTCGGTAATTTTTTCCGAAGTGCTATGGTAAAGATTTTGGTACAATTAACAATAAAATACGGTTTTGAATTATGTAATGAAATTTGATAAATGGGGTAAAATTTGCTAATTTCATCATAATAACGAAGAACGAGGCAAGGGAACCATTATTCAGTTAAATTTACTTTTCAGTACTGTATTTTTTACTCAAAGTGTAACTTTGAGTAAAAAATGCTAAACTATGACTTTGTTATAGTTTAGTATTTTAGTAAAAACACTAAACTTTAACTAAAAAATACTTGAACTATAACTTTGAAAACCAGTGTTTCCAGTGAAACGTTACCATATGAACTAAAAATTGCCAACTGAATGGTTTAAATATCATATATTTTGGTTTTATTAACGAAATATACTCTAGAGTTCACTGCAGAAACTGTGGTGAAATATCTGTTCGAATTTGATGTTGAAAAACCAAAAACATTACATAATATTAAATTAATTACTTGAAATAAATTATATAATTGTATCATATTTAAATAATTTATTTCAAGTTAACAACAAAAAGAGCTTTCATGTGCACTTTAAGAAATTTCTGTGAATTTATAAATCGAAATTGGGAGTGTAAAAAACCACTTTTCAACACTTATGGAACACCACTTTGGTGTAAAAACCACTTTACACCAAAGTGGTGTTCCATAAGTGTGTACTACTCCAGGAACAAAGGATAGTTTCAAGCGCAGCGAAACACCTCGAATGTTCTTTAAACCATTGGCGGTTTAGCAAATGGGCAATATAAGGAGAATGTTTCTCCGCAATACATTAGGAGAATTTTGTATTCACATTCAACACCAAGGCCATTTTAAAAATTTAAATGCTCTAATTAATGGAAAAGTGGTTGGCATTTCAATCGACGGTAAATTCTGCTTAGTACTAGCAGAATTTACGAAGCATTTGGCTAGTAGCAATCAAGAAACGATTGAAATTTGCGTTTATATCAAGCACAGTGCTCAAATAGAGAATTTTGTGCTGCGGGTAATCAGAAAGTGATCGGATATTCTATTCCTTAATACCACTCTCACACGAGTACGAAAGAAGATTAATATTAACGCTGAAAAATATTTTAATATCGTCAATTATTTTCTATACTCACTCACATAAAAAATCGAATGAATTTATTAAATTATAGATATATTGTGTCCTGGTTACTATAAGTCTTATCCATTTTATATTTTTTCATGGATTCTTATTAAATCTTTAATAAAAAAAAACTCAGAGTGTAAGCTGTTCATTTGGACACAAAAACTCACGAAAGTCTCACGTTTACTTCTACAAAATGTTGCCACGCCTAATTGCATTTTATTTTAAACACGCACTTTGCTTTTCTTAAATCAAAAGTATTATCGGCATTTCGTGACGAATCGCATTTATGTTTCATTGTGTGAGACGATTTAGTTGCCGATTTAGCTTATTTATTCAATATTGGAAATACAAGTAATTATCTATTCTTCTAAAGCTAAGATAATATTATGTGTTAGATGAAAGTAACTTTTAAATATTGCAAAGAAATATATTTTGATATTAAAAAGCTTTTCAATTGTTGATGCATTTTATCTAAATATTCAATATTTTAAATCAACTGTTTTACATTCCTAATTATGGCTTTTTCATTCGTAATCAACGTTAACATCCTACTATTGTTTTGATAGCCAGTTTTTCAATGGAAGAAAGAAATTTCGTACTTGCTTCAAATAATGCTGCTTTGTTCGCGAACAACGCGTGTTAACTAAAGTTAACTTTGTACGGACTGTTATAAGCTTGAGCAGTGAGCACCATGTTATACAAAAAATTTCATGTTCGGGATTCGTGGGATTTTTCTTAAACCTGAGATTAATATTAATATGCATATTATTCCATTATGACAGTTCTTAGAGTATAGTTTTTGAATTCTGGTCAAAAACGTAGTTAAAATGATATAAACATTAGAGGTCGCAGGTCAATATTTATGCAAGGAAAAACAACAAGCTATGGAAATGTAACAAATAACTATTGAAAAAGGAGAGACGGAAATCATCAAAACATAAAGTATTATATTTTTATGTGAAGCAACAGTAAAACATCTGAAAGGTCAGAACGCTCCAAAGAATACAGTAGACGAAAATAATATAATGAGGTTTAAATATTTTAATACAATATTTAAACCTCATTCCCAGCTGTAAACATTAAAAAATGAACATAAACCTTGACATGAAGGAAAAAAAGAAGTTTTTATACGCTAATTGTTGTGCAAGCATAATTGTACTTGCTCACAATCAGGCATTAATCCATCATGTTTCTTTCAATATTTTATACCTTAATATAGTAAGTCCCAAATTTTTTCAGTCGAAGAATCCTAAATGATCAACCCTTTTTTGGTGAAACGGCTACACTAGTTTATTAAATATATTGGGCAAAAAAAACAATATCACAAACCATCGTTGTGCAACAATTCAACATAACTCACGGATCTACAAATCGGGTTGTTCAACAATTTAGAAACAGCTTTCTTTAGCATATCGTTTCCCAAGGCAACTAGACCAGACGTCCTCTAATCCTGAAGACAGTGCTCAAATTTTCTTGATTGTATTTAAAAACAGTTTCAAACTCATTAAGGACAGAAAATATCCCCAAATTTTAACATATGTCTCAAATGTCAATGATTTTTTTCGAAAGCACATAATCTTTCATTTTATATGCTGTGAAATATAAAAATACGCGTTTTTTTTAAATAAATAAAAGTGAAAGATAATCCATACAGAGAATATAAACGAAAAATAAAAAGGAACCATGCTAAAACTGATAGATAAAAGCACCAGATTTTAAATGATATCAGCAAAAAGTAAACAAATTTTAACTATCATGTTACACATACATTTTATTTGTATTCAAATGCAGAATATTATATGATATTTCAAAACTGCTTAGTAATGAAATCAATGCTCAGTGCCTGAAATTAGTAATAAATTTTAAAAAAATCTTTATTGAACTTACAAATTAATATTTTCCATAAATATTTGGGTATCCTTAAATGGTAAAATTTCTCGAAGACGCTTCGACGAAAAGAAGTGGACATTAAGCTAGAGATATCCGAGCAACGCTAACATTAGATCTAGATCAGTTAATCTGAATTTCTTTCAAAGATCAGACTTTCAATATGTAGTAGACATGAAAAAAAGAAACTTTATCGATGCAGTAGGCCAAAGGCTCCATTGAAAATATTTCTACATAGTTGAAAATATAATATAAAAACCACATCAAAAAACTGGATGATAGGTTGGGTAGAAAGATGGTGGAACTCGATGTGCAACCATCTTCACGTGGTGAGTTTTGGGTTGTTCTGATTTAGCACAATAAACAAATGAAAATTAGGAAAAATGGGTAAACTTGTGTTTTTTTATTTTTTGCGAAAGCAAAAAAAATTTTTCCACGAAAGCACACCCTTTTTTTTCATCAAATTCACAAAAACGCAACCCTAGCAGAAAATGTTTGAACAGGCAAATTTTTGTGATTTTCTCAAAATGCAAAAGCAGGACGGGGGCCTTATTTACAAATTCAAAAACTTATGTGCAGATTTTTCAAAATTTCACAAAAATGTGGAATTATGCTTGGATGCATAAAGAACACAATTCAGTTTTTAATTGGAAGATTGCCACTAGTTAAGCTGGCACAGAGTTTATCAAACAACTTCGTACCAAATTCGAATATTATTATTATTATTAAAATAATATATTACTTTGAATAATAATGTAGTATGAAGCAAAAATTGTAATCATATTCATGCGATATATTTTAATGATCAAAATACAATGAAAATATGAAAACGTTTGCAAAAAATGTCATCAATAAATCACATCATTGCGATATAAATACCTTGAAAGAATAACATTTTTATGTGGCTATACCCACTTCAACTTTGTTTCTAAATAAATATATTATACAAAAGAAATGAAAAATATACTGTACACATATGGCAATTATCTAATAAAATGATAATAAGGAACAAAAACATATCAGTAAGAAATGATATCTGAATGAAAACTTATATCATCATCGATTACAATTCTATGTAGTTTGCATAACTTATTTCAAATTTTATTCTAAACAATGAATGATAATAATGAAATAAAATTTCCTTCATATTGAAATGATGTAACACGATAAAAATATATAAGCTGCATACAAAAAATATGAATAATAAGTAATAAAACGTTTATATTTATACCATGAATCAATAAAACTTTTATGTGGTTTGGCTGAAACTACTTTAACATTAATTTTGAATAGATATTTAATATATACATTATAAAATATTTACATTCATTAAGTAAAAATTGCGTGCATTCTGAAATGATATAATATAATGAAAGAATTGTTAACGAAAAAAAGATCGTAACACTGGGAAATTAATACCATCAAACAATAATCATTTTATGTGGTTTTACACAATTCTACTTTAATAATTCTGACTATAGGGATTACTTTAATGAAATAAAATCTATATGGATATTGAAAATATTGCAATACAATAAAGTATGAAAATGTTTAAAAAAATTCATCAATAAATCATATCAGTAGGACACTTAAACCATCGAACTAAAAACATTAAACACTTCAAATTTAACTCTGAATGAAGATATTTTTTAATTAAGGAAATTTTATGCGTGCCTATGAAAAATAAGACAATAACACTTATATGTTTTTTTTAAGAACCAATTATTAAATTACACCCAAATTTTTTTACACCCAACTCAACCTTAGCTCGGACTAAAAAGAAATTTCAATTCAGAACAACAATCCTATCTACTCTAATGAAATAAAAGTTGTATTCATGCTGAAATGATAGAACACAGTGAAAATATAAAAGCTATTTTTTAAAAAATAATAAATGTGACGCCATGAATGTTTATACCACCAATCAATAACACTTTTATGTGGTTTGACTTAACCCACTTCAATACTTTAATTCTAAATAGATATTAACTTAATGATATTTAAAAAAAATTTATACATATTGAAATAATGTAACACAGTGCAAATATAAAAACTGTTTGCAAAAAATAAAATCAATAATAAATAATATCACATGGATACTTATACCACCAATCAACAACGCTATTATGTGGCTTGACTTGACCCACTACATTTGTGTTTAACTTTTCACACAAACCACAGAGCCACTTGTAAGCACCATCCTGTATGAAATATTTTCTTCGCCACTGAAAATAAGACAAAAATTTTGCATCATTCACTGTAAGCTCCAGTAAATAGTTGGCCAGGTCTTTTGGACTAGAATAATCTCTAACATCGATAAAAGAATGAGGCGGTAAGTGTTCTGCGTAGTTATCGCCACCAAGGACGACTGGTACCATGCCTGACATCAGGGCATAGTAGAGTTTCTCTGTACTGTAATCTTTGCAAACGGAATTTTCGAATGAAAGATAAAATCTGCAGCGGTGAGACAGCCATTTGTAGCAATCTATAGTTTTTTCATAAGGACATGAGTATTTGCCGCACCTTCCGTACACCTCTACAGAAATCGAGTTATTCAAATCATCCACGTATTTTTCTCTGTTACTGGGTGCTTGGCAGTTACTTACAAGCCAGCAGACACTGCTACGATTTAAGCTAATTTCTACAACGGAGAAAAATAATTATATTAAAATATTTGCATTAAAAATAGTTTAAATATTGTTTGTATTAATAGTAATAATAATTTGTATTATAATTTGAAATATTTGCATTGAAAATATTTTAAACAACGTATAAGCTTAATTACTCCGTACTACCCGACAATAATCCTATTTGAAGACATTGGAACAATATAATTATAAGTCACATTTTCAAATTATTTTGGAGAAGATTTTTGGTGAAAAACACCACTATCACCACTATATTTTCTCAGGTTTTTCAATTTCAGTTCATGGTTTTACACAAAATATTGCCTATAACTTGAAAAATATCTTCTATTTCTATTTCACTTGCAAACTTTTAAAAAATCTTGATTAATCAAAAAAAAAAAATTAATATCTCATCTGTTTTTAAACCATTTCTGTTTCACACTTTCCCCTTTGAAATAACCATCAGGGAATACTATTATTCACTTGTTTTAATATTTCGTTCTTGTACTGATGCTTTACTTGCTTGTTCTAACATTTCATTCTTGTTCTGATATTTTATTCGCTTGTTCTAACATTTCATTCTTGTTCTGATATTTCACTCACTTGTTCTAATATTTCATTCGCTTGTTCTGATTCAAGCTACATTATTAATTGATGATCTGACTTAAATTTTTATCATACTGAATTCTGAGTCTTGAAAAACTGACAGCTAAGAGTACAGATAAATTAAAACTTTTCACTTCGAAAAAAAATTTCTACAAAATTAGTCAGTTCTCAAGGAAGTTCATTTAGTTTTAGTTTCCATTTAAGTTCTATTCTGTAAGAAAGTCATAGGACATTCCCTTTTAACATTTTGTTTTAGCCTCAGACAATTTACATAATTCTCATTTTTATTTTTTCGTTTTCAAAATATAAATATCTAAAATTAAAAGAATTATAGAATTTTTCATTTAACTCGTTTAATAAACTTGAGCTTTTTATTATAATTTTGAATAAGAATGTCGGGGAATATTTTAAATAACATTATTTACTTAGTATGTACACAAATATGCTACCCATTTGCACTAAGTATGTAAACATATTAAAATACCATAAGTGCAAAAATTCTATTATTTAATAGATGTTAGTATCAATGAATATATTCCAACACTTCATGAATTATACTTGATGAATAATGCACGATATGAATTGTAAAAATTAGAAATACAGATGCATGCATGTTGTATATATATTATGTATGATTATAAATATCTATTATAAGAAGAATTATGGTATTTTTCATTTAATTTGCATAATGAATTTAAACATTTGTTGTAATTTTCAATAAGGTTATCGGGGAATTTTAAAAAAAAACATTATTTGCTTCGTGCGTGCAAACACAAATATGTTTAACATGTGCAATTTAGTATATAAACACACTAATTCACCATAAGTGCAAAAAATCTATAATTTAATAAATGTTAGTATAAATGAATATATTCCAGCTCTTGAGTCATAATGCGTGATGTGAATTGTAAAAATTAGGAATACAGATGCATGCGTATTGTGTATTTAGATTTGTTAATCAATATTATTAGAACTAAGTGAAACAATCAATAATAGCCCTGCATCCATCGAAAACATGTAAAAAATTCCTTTCCAAACAATGAGGTGGGAAATTTTAGCAGATGCTGTCCCAGTTTCCAACACTTATCAAAAATATTTGTCACTTTCCAAGTATTTCAATAGGTCTTAATTGTTAATCGTGTCTAAGTATTTATTGCAAGATATTCAGGTTGCCCCAACACCGTGTGCAAATAAGAATATTTTGTTGAAACAATAGTTTCTATTAATATTATTAATTGGTTTAAAAAGAAACTTTAACAGACATTTTTAAAATAAAAATATTTTGTTTAAACTTAGAACCATCAGAAGTGCAAAAAATCAGAATAATTAAAGAAATAACTTACATTGCTATATAAATAATACTTTACAAAACCAAATTCTCTCGATTAAAAATTTTTATTCGCTTCAAAAATATATAAATTGGAAACAACAATCTGTACTAGCACTCAAAAATACGCCCCCTATTTAAGATGTTATTGAGAAAAAACAAAATTGATTCGAAATATAGAATGGAAAGTTGCCAATTTAAAATAGAAAATAAATGTAAGAAACAAAATTAGAAAAACCTCACCAGCCAAGAAATAATTCTTAGAAATATTACATTTGTTCTAGAGATGATTGAATTATCTTAATTCTAAATCTGCATGTTTTAAATGTACATTCTGAAGAGCTGTGAAATTTCCAATCTTCAAGCAAAATCCTTCCACTTAAAGTGTAAAAAGCTATTCTTTTTTTCATAAATATAAATGTTACAAATTTAAAAAACGAGAGAGAATTTGAATGAGGTTTAATTTTAGAGAATCTGAAAAAGAAACGGAGATATAAATACATCATCATAGCATAAATAAATTACTATGCAGATGGGGGGGGAGGAATATTACTACACTGTCAAAAGTTTTGAAGCTTGTGGCATCATGATATAGTACAAATTTGCAACACATTTAATATTGTAAGTTGAATCGTATTATGGTGCTCCTTAAACTTGATTACAAGATTCCATGGTTCCACTAGAATGGAAACATGGTTTAGTTTAATAATTTCGCACTACATTCGAAAATTTTACATTAACACTGAACTGAGAATGCAAAAGGAACTGGCATAAAAGAACATAAATACATCTACTCAAACCTACCTGGCATTTCTGCCACTTTGGTACGAGAAATGACTTTACCATAAGGCGCTTTTATGTCAGAATCTTTTCTATAAGTAGCTGTCCAGTGAATTTTGTCATCTAGTTTCCAAAGGGCATCCGCTGATGTATGAGGAGGAGCTTCTTTGTTGAAAAGTACCAGAAAAGGACAGCTTGAAGTCTGCTCATTTGAGAAGGGACAAACTGGAAGATCGTCTGGCTTTATATTCCTCCAGTGCAGGACTACTGCGCTACTATGATTTAGGTGAATGCGATCCGAAGTTACATTACAATTGTCAACAGGGCACTGAAGCTCTTTGGTTGATGGTAGCCAATTTTGTTTGCCGAAATAAGACGTCCACAGCAAGATTAAGTGATGCTTCCTGTAGAGTTTTAAATAAATGTGTGTAGCAATAATCATTAAATTAATACAGTAGAACACCGAAGCCGATCGGGATAATGCAAAATTCGGATAATTGGACAGCTTTAAAAAACGGTTATGAGAATGTTTTTAAGTAACTTCCCTTCACACATTTTTCTAAGACTTAGAATTGATAATTGTAGTAGTACCTGTTATAGCATATTATGAATAACGTGTTTAAAAGTTTAAATTTTTTTTTTTTTCAATTTCATTAGAAGCCTCCTCCCATATTAGAAATTGATATAACCGACATAACCGGAAAAAAATCTGAGGTTCTTTTTCAAGGGCACCGATGGTCAAAAGAAGCCATTTTTACACCCCTTAGATGCATTCTTAAAACAAAGTAGCCTTTTCGGAATCGAGAAGATGTGGAAAAACACATTATCCTTGGAACATCTGGTTTATCGGCAAGCCGGCAAGTCGGCTTTTGGTTAATCGGTGCTCTACAGTATAAAAAATAAGGTCATAGATTAGTAATATAAAATAAATTCACTTTTATTTTTACTATTCGTTGAGCATTCGTCTTCGAAGCTGTTAAGATATAAACGCCTAAAACTAAAACATATTTAAAAATTTGTTACATGCTTTTAATAAAGCATCTAGTTAGATTATGTTGAATGTGAAAATAATTGTCAAACAAGTAATTTGACTTAGTCTTCATTTTGAGTGGAAAAATCATTTATCTTGGCACACTCTTAAAAATAAAATTCATATTGGCGATGATTCAACAATCCTTCAGCTGTATTTCGTTGCTTTTAGCTATCATTTTATGAAGAAACCACGTGATTTTTGAATGAGACACTAACTATCAAATGTTAAATAAAACTACTCCTCACTCTCTTAAAATGAAACAGTTATTTCCCCTACTCAAAATAGAGTTAAATTTTTTTAACTCAGCTTGAGTGAAACACATTCTTATTTGAGCGAAATTCTTACCTTGCGTTTACTCAAACTTGAGTGGTATTTTTTAAGCAATATTTGAGTGCTTTTAGCTCAAACTTGAGTGATTTATTTAATATTTAATTGCTTGGGAAATATAAGCTGGAATTTCTATCGCTTTATTTTAAAAAGCAAACAATAATAAATCTAAATAAAATTGTTATGATCTGTGATCTAAATAGATTATGTCTTCGTTTTTATTTTACGTTTAATTTTTTTTCTGGAGAATATGTCATTTAATATTTTGAATTAAGAAGAATTAAAACAACTTTTAGTTCACAGCGGTATTTCTGAAGAAGACGCTGTTTTACTTTTCAGTAAGTAGATATACTTTGTTGTTTTTATTTTGAAAATACTTTTATTTTGAATGTGTTATATACACATTCCATTTAAATTAGCTGTTTTTCAGCGTTTTTTAATAAAATATACTATTCTTTTAAATTATTTGTCAAAAAAATTTATTAAAATTGAAAGTGTTAAATGTGGATGATTATGAAATATTAAAAAAATTTGATTCCCTGCTAGAATCTTTGTCAAAGCATGTGGGAATATATTATATCTGATAAGAGTTTTAGAATTTTTTCAGATTTCATATTAAAGTTTTAACATTTTATTTTAATATAATAAATTTATATCCATGTTTTAGTTTTTTTGATGTATAATTTTGGTACAAAACATTTCTGGATAATTAATTTCATATCATTCTATACTTCTTTTATAAAGGATATTTACGAAATTATTGTTCATACAGTCCATAATTGCTGTTATTTAAATTGCTTTCTATTAATAAAGTTGACTGTCTTTAATTTATGAAAGTTCACGTCTGCAACATCCATTCATTCAAATCAGAATCTTCAGATGTTCAATGTATTTTATTATAAATATATCATTCAAAGAAAAAGTGGAAAATATTATATTTAAAAAAATTAAGCAGCATTTTGAATTTTTCTGTTTTTATCCTGTTTTTAGCTTTTATTTAATTGGAATTCAGAATCAATACTATCTTCTTATTTCATAAAGTATTTATCACATTATACAAACTATTTTTCCTTTGTTGCTAGCATAAAAGTTCTTACCACTTTTCTTCAAATTCAATTTTCGAGGCAAAATTGAAAATGCAGAATTAATATTTAATTAAAAGTACAATGCTAATTAAAGTATTTGAAAATGCAAATAAATTAGAATTTTACAATAGTTATAGATTAATAGTAAAAAAATAGGAGCAAAATTAAAAGTAATATTTATTATGAGATATAGTTCAATTTGAATTTATATACCTATATCCCAGCTGAAAATAAACTGTAGTTATTCTACAGAACTGAAGTAATTTCGTAGTTTTTCTAGAGTTAACTGCAAATTTTCTGTAGTGCAATCTTAACTGTAAAAACACTGCAGTTATTTTGCAGCTAATGCGAAGTAATTTCTCAGTAATTTATTTCGAAAAAATTTTAGCTATTGTCTACAAAATTACTGTAGTTTAAGTGAGGTCACTTTAAAATCATAAATTTAGAAAAAACTGAAATTTTAAATCCGTGGTCATTCTGCAGTAAATTTGAAGTAATTATGCAGTCATTGTTTCAGAAGTATACTTTCTGATGAATCTGCAGAAAAACTGCAGTTACTTTGCATTGTTGTAAAATTGAAAGAGTTTGATGTCTTCAATCTTGCTTTCCTGGCTGGTATATTAAATTTTTATAATGTTTTTTCTTTTTGATTATATATTAATTTCTTACAATTAGGTAAAAATTCTAAACATATATATTGATAACGGAAATAACGTACACTATCTATATTCATAATAGTTAAAATTCATAAAATACATACTTGATTTAATTGTAATTATTTATAATTCAGAAGCGATACAATTTAATTAGTTTAAAATATGCCTAAAATTAGGTATTTAAATATTTCTGTATTTTAGTAATTTTATTAAAAATGTCGTTTTCATTAATTTTTATTATTTATTTCTTTTTGACTTAAGAAAACTATGTTTGAGCAAAGTTTATGGTAAAAACAATATTAAAGTAAAGTCAAGTAGTTAATGTTAATTAGTTAATTTTTTTATTCGAATTCATACTAAGCTAGGATTATTGCAGAACAAAAATTATACTTATTTTTTTCTAATCAAAACAAATATATAGTTTGGATTTTAAACAAATTTATATCAAAAGAGTTTGCAAAATTGAGTTTGAAAAAGGGTATTTAATCCAGATTTTTTAGCTTTTAACGTCCTCTTCAAAAATTTATTAATTTCACTTAGTTTCAGAAATTTGTCTTAAAAAAATTTAGGCAATTTAAAACAATATACCTTTTTTATTGCTTGAAAATAAAGCTTTATAAATTAAACGAATAAATTTGTTCGAAAAAAAATGACTCATAGTATTTTCAATTGAACCTAAATGAGCATAATATTTATAAAACTGCTTACTTTAAAAATTCGTTTAGAGCTCCTTACTTTTAAAAATTAAACTTCAAAGAAAAATGACGTAACTTAGGGGAAAGAAAAAAAAACTCAAATCTACAGTGGTTAGGAATTTTTCATAAAAAAAACCTCTTAAGTAATAATTCATTTAATTGTTGTTTTACCGTATACAATCAAAATAATTGGATAACCACAAAATGCTGCTATTCAAACTGTTAACTCTGAAAAATTTTTTTAACTGTGTTTTCACCTTATTTGATTTAACAAATAAAAACTTTATCCTCGCCAACAAGACCCAGCTCATGAAACTAATTAGTTCTTTGTAGCCGTCTTGTCACAGGACTGCAGCCGAGATGGTTAATCGGTCAATCTCACGACAGACGGGAAGCCAGTTCGAATCCCAGCCAGTGTCGATATGCTCACAGCGAAAACTTTCACAAGTACTATACTATCTAATTCGATATTTAAATTCAACAAAAATTATGATTAAAAAGAATTCCTGTCTAAGGCTTTCCACTCAAAAGGAAATTTTTTAAACAAAACTGTAATATTTTCTATCGCTTACGATAGATGGCACCACTAAAAACAAACATTTTGTATATTAATAATAAAAATTTTGACTGCAATTTACAAACTGAAATACAGAAAATCACTCAAAAACGAGTTAAAATCACTCAAGTTTGAGTGAAAACGATCCACTCAGGTAATACTGAAAATCACTCAAGCTCGAGTGAAAATAACTCAAGTTTGAGTGAAATTTTTTCACTCAAATTGAGCTATTTCCATATAACTCTTTCACTTGAGTGATTTTAACTCAAGATGAGAAGGCCGGTTTTTTCTAGATGAAAGAGTTAAATAGCACTCAAGTTGAGTTATTTTCAGTCGTTCATTTTAAGAGAGCACTCATATGTTATTTAAGTGCATTTTAGGATTGCTCCAAAAAGTCTCCGTATGACGTTATGGTACAAGAGTGATGCGCTTGATTGTCAAGTAGATGTGTCTGGTTCGAATCCTGATCGTGTCTGAGAACTAATTCGTTCACACTCTTTCTCATTTTAAGTTCATAATCTAATGTATTTCTTCTTTTTTTACGGATTCAGATTCTTAACCTTAGAATATGAGTCAGCCTAGAAAATATGCTCTTGCAAAAACTGAAACTAACAATAAGAGACTCAGAATTCCGACTGCTCTCCGACCAAAACTATTGAGACTATACTTTCAGATTGTGGCTACCCTCTATATTTGAGGGACAAAAATCTGTCAGAAGAAAAATTAACATTCTTTCAAAGAAATTACATTGTTGTTGTTGACTTATTCCTCTTGGTCAGACGCAGACTAGACCAAGTCAATGAGCTCGAAAGTCTTCAGGAAATCAAATACAAGTAAGGGTCCAGAGTAGAGATCTTTCTTCTCCAGACCAAGACAGTGTAAAACGTGATCGGGAGAAGCCTGTGCAGAGTTACACCTCGTGCACGTAAGAAATTACGTTTTTATGGCAGATTTAACTTAAATTATCGTCTGCACTACTTGATTATGATATTTAAGTTGAGCCCTCAATCTCGAATTATCAATATTGAGTCCATAAAAGTGAAAATCTAATTATTAGATCAAAAAAATCTTTCGCTTTTTTTGTGGACAGAATTACACCATAAAAAATGTCGGATCAAATTACGATAAAAAGTACAAGCACTCAGGGTGCAGGCACTTTTTACCGCAAAATACATTTTTACCGGAACATGTTATGGAACAAAAAATCTGTAATACCGTAATTTTAACAGTAAGAATTAGCACAAAATTACAGAAGAACTATAATTAGAGAAGTATTACTTTAAAAATTACAATATAATATTTCATGGTAAAAATGGATTTTACGAATAATGCACCCAAAGTACCGGTACTTTATACTGTAATTTGAACCTGAATCTTACCGAGTAGCTCTTATTAGAGATACTATTATTATAACCTTGCTAAGTAATTTAGAGCATTAAAGTATCATAAATACATCGAAGCATTAAGTATTATAAAGACATACACAAGAATAAAATGACATAATACAAATTATGAATTTGAGTTAATTTATAAGCTTCACATAAACCATTTTTTGATGAAATGTTATTTTACAAAATTATCGAAAACAAAATTTTTTCCCTCACCTGTCCGTAAGTAATTGACGTTTTGAGGACAGAGGCAGTGGATTCAAAACAAGTTGCTTGATATTGATTGAAGTCTGTATCAATTTGTCCGGCAAGATGAACACGCAAAGAGCAACAAACACAAACAAGAAAACTATACTGAGTTTAAGGATGTAAGTTCGGCGGCTGTTCCGACGTGTAAATATTTTTATCCCACCGTTGTCATCCACCAGATTCTGAAAAAATTAAAATAAAGTTAATTTAATACTGGTATTGAAAAAAAATGTTTATTTCTTAAATGCCAGACCTACAGGATACATCAAATCCTTATTTTTGCAAAATAAAAATTGAAGAACAAAAAAAAGAAAAGCTTTAAACTGATTAACATGAATGAGTCTCGCTTCATTAAGTATTAGTAATACTTACATTAAAGCAAGCAATAAAATATGCAAAATTTTTATTTCCATAGGGATTTTTTCTTTTCGGAAACTCACTCAAATTTAGGGAATTTACTAAACTGTTGAAAAAACAGGAAAATTTTTATTAAATCAGTAGACCAGGAGAAATTGGCAAAATCCTGTATACTACTGGTAAATACAATAGAGTCGGCAGCCATATACATTCTATAACAAAAAAATCCGATTGAAACGAAAATTGGTGGATAGGAAGACAATGTACAGAATAGTAAATGATTAAAATTTCAGAACAATTGAATAATTTATTGCAGAGTTACAGTAACAAGTTCATTAAGGTGTTGGCCCGCCTCTAGCCTGGATACAAGCTGCCACACGGCATGGCATAGACCGATAATGCTCCCGGATGGTCTCTTGCGGTATTTCCTGCCAAATTCAATCCAATTGTCGAACGAGGTCATCAACATTCCGTGCCAGATGCAATCGCCTTCCCATCATATTCCAGACATGCTCGATGGGAGAGAGATCTGGTGATCTGGCAGGCCAAGGAAGAGTTTGACAAGCTTGCAGACAGTTTATAGCAACACGTGCCGTATGTGGTCTGGCATTGTATTGCTGAAAAACCAGCCCAGGGTGCTGCAAAAGGAACGGTAGCAAAACAGGTCTTAGGATGTCGTCGACGTACCGCTGTGCAGTAAGTGTACCTCTAATGACGACCAAAGGGGTCCGGATGTCAAAGGAAATGGCACCCCAGACCATAATGCCTTGTTGAGGGCCGGTGTGGCTCTCAATAGTGAAGGCAAGATCCCCCCTTTGCCCTGTGCGTCTCCAAACACGTCTTCGATGATCGGCAGGACACAGTTGGAAGCGGGATTCGTCGCTAAAGACTATACGTCCCCAGTCGGCATCATTCCAGCCATATCTGTTCAAAACATTCATGCATACGAAATTTCAAAGCAATCGGATGATTGCTTCTTGGTGCGTCGATTTATTTGTTATAGAGTGTATATAATTATAAAGAGAGAGATTATAATAACCTGATAAACTTATAAAATCATGAGAAGCCATTGCACAATTTCATTAAAAGGATCTTTCTCAAAAGACAGCATCAAACAACTCCTATTTGAAATTATTCACAAAATTAAGAGTAGCTTTTTCACAAAGATCGACCTTTCATGAAAAAAAAAATCTTGAATAACCCTTAATTAAGGGTTCTAAATTAATATTTTAGTGAGGTAAGAGACAAATATTATCCTACACCTGATGGGTCATCTTCAAGATCAATAATATCAAAGGAGAAAAAAAATTAGACTACTTCTTAAGCTCCAAAAATTATTCCATTAATTCGGATTTCTAATGCACAGTAGTTTATCTATTGTCTTTTTATATTTGTCTATTTCAATAAGCAAAAAAAAATAACTGATAATACTCTGAAATTAAGCAAGTGACTCTTCTTCCCGTATTTATTCCAATGATACTTTTCCGAAAATCGCTTTCGGTTTATTATTGCTCAATTCATTTATTTATTATAAACTCATTTTCATGATGTATTTTTGTATGCCTCATGACCTAAATAAAGCATTAATGGTTTCATTTTCTAAACTACTTTCACATTTTTATTAAGGTTGACAAGAGTTTGGACATAAAGGTAAAAGCCACGGTAAACGTTTTTAAGCAGAATTAAAAAGAAAAGAAAAGAAGAAATAAAAACGGAATTTTTTTTCCGAGAAAGAAAACAAAAATACCAGTTATTTTTGCTCAAACCAAGTTTTTTTTTTTTTGGTTCAAACTGGTTTTTTTATTTTTTATAAACAATATGACTGAGGATATTTTTTAGACCATTAATTGAAATTAAATAAACCATTCCTAAGTGTTTCATATTATTTAACTATTCCGTATAGCTATTAATTAATGTTTTCAATAAACAACTTAAAAATATCCTCTTATATCCTCTTTTGTTTCTTAAATATGCCAGCTTAATAAGCACAAAAGAAGGGGAACTGAATACTTTAAATATGCTTTTATATTAGTTTGCCATTCCACTTAACACGCTGATTAAACACTCAAAATGTAAAATTTATTTTTTTAATATATGTTAAAAAATAATTCCACACCCCACCTTGTTTGTAATATAAAAATTTTATACTTCAGTATAATTTAATTAATATCATTATTTAACTGTATACAATTTATAATATTAGTATTAATTAAGTTCTATGAAAGATACATTTTCTTGTTTTATTTCAATCCATTGATTTCTTTCATTTCATTTTTCTTTATTCCGAACGTTAAAATTTGTATCAACACAAATTTTATATATATATATTTAAGGTATCGTAGATATATTTTGTATTAATAATAATTGAAAATTACTTGAAAATAATGGAATGATGAAAAGATGCAAAATTTGCATGGGTTGCATATAAAATAGTATAAATAACTTTTAGTACTAAGTAACTTTTAGTACTATAAGTAACTTTTAGTACTATAAGTAACTTTTAGTACTATAAGTAACTTTTTGGTACTAATAAATAAAATACAAAGTACTTTCTTTTATAAATTTTAACATACTTCAGCTTTAAGTTTAATAATAAAGGAGTTCGCAGCTGTGTTCTGAAATTTCTAATTCTCCTTTTCAAAAATATTTTGTTCTTATTTGTTCATCATTTTCAGCTTTTTGTCCAAATATTTCTGATTTGTGTGTGTGTGCAGAATATATTTTCCACAAATACTAATACAGTTTTGTTTTGTTTTTTTTGCAGATTCGGGAATTTTATCAATTATCTTTTTATTTTAATTAATAGTTCACACAGAAAATTATTTCTAAGCACAAATGTTAAGACGCATCTTTACTGTGTTTTTGTTTCGAAATTATTGAAACTACAATTTTAAATATTCGATTGAAAAAGTCATAAACTCGATTGCAAATTTGAAATAAATTTTGGAATGCCAACTAATTGATACTAAATATTTTCTAATGCAACAGTACTATTCAAATTTCCATAATATTGATTTCAAACTGTTACGAGCTGCTCAGAGCTCCATTAATAGAATTCTTCAGGAAAAACTGAAAAAACCTTTTTTTTTTCAGAATAAAGTAACTTTGGAACTAAAAATGAAATTTTATTATTATTGTTATTATTTTTGCGATTTGTCATTAAGTTAAGAAAATTATACTTTTTTTAAATTATACTATTTTTTGTTGTTTGGCTTTATAAAAGTAGAGTGGTACATATATACTGTACCAAAAAATGTCTTGGGTTTCATCGTTAGCACACTACGAGGTTTGCAATTTGCTTATTAACATAATGCGGTATTAAATAAACTGAAATATCATGAAAATAGCGTAAATTAAATTCTGGATATTTTTTGTTAGAATCGCTTTTAATGCAAAAAATGCATCTCGAAAATATTACACAAATGAATAAAATCATAATATGTCCCATGAAAAATTTTTTACACTGAAAACAGAACAAAATTCTAAACTCATACCGAAAAGTGCAGCATAAAACTAAAATAAGCACTTCATTTTGTAACAAGCATAATGTCTTCAACAAGACAAAAAAATTTCTCTAACTTTTTATTTTAACTTGTTCAATAATTGCATGATTTAACTAATTTTAAAAGCAATAAAAATAGGGTTTGGTTCTACTTTATTTAATATTATACATTTTTAAAACATTTTTCTCATATAGATTCATTTCTATATTTTTGCAAGAAAGCTGTGATATACAAACATTTAAAAATTATATATTTATGGCTATTTAAAGAAATACAGATTCCTATAAGAATTTAAATATAAAGTTGGAAATTTTCTATACGAAAATTTGATATTCTTTTATTTAGTTCTATTCAAACAAAAATATTTAGATAAATAAAATAAAAAACGAACTTGATTTTTTTTAACGAACTTGATTTTTTAAAAACCAAAAAACCATTTGGTATAAACCAGCCAACCCTGTTTTTAAGCCCTTCAGACAAATTATTACAAAGGTAGATTAAGCATTTAAGCAGGGCTAAAAGTTTGAGCAATTGGTACTAAAGTGAAAATAAAATTAAATTGATAAAACTATTCTTATTACTTAGTAGTTAGATGGGAACGAATCAAAATTACCAGAGCCAAAATGGTCGCCAAGTGTTAAAAGTTTGAAGAAAAAGTATAGTTAAAAATTAATTACCTTGAACTACTAAATAAAAACCTTTAATGAGTTTATCTTCTAAAAAAGCACATTTACTTTAAGAAATATTAAACGTAATAAATAAGTAATTGGCTGATGCTTGTTGACGTGCAGCTCAGCGGATGACGAAACTTGGCGTTTTTTTCCCCGAGCTTCGTATAGTACTGAGTTAGCTCATAAATATCAATTAAACTAATATAAAATGCAAATCCTCATCGGTACTTTTCCATTTCGCCGGGGGCAGGAGATAAAATAGCTAATGAAAAGTCACCGAACGTAAATAAATAAAATTGTTTTTTTTTTATGCGACAACTAATATTTTTTTGAAAAATTAATAAACAAATAAATAAAATAACTGAAATTATTTGTGTGGAAAAGTACCTCGAAGTCCTTGAAAGTTTATATCTAGTAAAAAATTGAATTAAAAATAGTTGATCCTACTGAATCACAACTAAATATTGCTGAGTAGTTTTGTGTGAGCATTGTTGAACTATAATTACAAATTATTATTTGTAAGTTTACAAAAAACAGTAGTAGGTGGAAAAAAGGTATTAATTAAAATATTAATAAATTAAGATCTAGTATTTACAAAAAAGGAGGGGAAAATCTGGTTCTCTTATACATAGTTGCTTAAAATTGATTGTTATCCGTTAAAGGGGTTATAAAAAAACGCTTACCCCGTTACACAATTTGTGTTAATAAATGGTAACAGGTAAAAAACTATTGCCACTTATTAACACAATACCAGTAGTACCTATAACCTCAATTAAGCAACGTCATCCTCAAAAATATGGTCAATTATAGCAATTTTTTGGTCCCATTTAACGGATAATTACCCTTATAACGTGTTTTATTTACCATGTTTTGTGGATATCATTTGAGTTTACTCAATATAATTATGTTACAGTTAGATATATTTTTTACATTTATTTACATCAATTTAAAAATGGAATGAAATAAGGGATTTTAATTGGTGTTAAACTTTTAATTTTCAACTAGAAATTCTTTGTTTCCTTTTACAAATATATGAAATTAAATGTATGTAATTAAATATTAAAAAAATGCAGTCAAATACTTATTTTTTTATACCATAAGTGCTCTTGAGTAGAAAAAATAATTTATTAAACGTTTGAGTAGTACTTGTCTAAACTGAAGTGAACTTAAGATGAACTGATCTAGTTCAGACCTGTTAATAATAGTTTATTGTTTGAATTAAACAAAAGTTTAAAGATCTTGTTTGTCAAAACTGTGGAAGGATTCATGACAGATTATACGCGTTTATCTTTTAAATATCTGATTTCGAAGTTATAAGAATTACGTAAATAGTTTATGTGAATAATAAATAAGTAATTTTTCCTCTTTACATTCCAACAGTTCTGTTTTAACAGTAATTACTTTAAAATAAAATGTTTTCATAAGCTAAATAAATAATTTTATTTTAAGAAGATAATTAAAAAACAAATAATAATTACCAACCGTCTGAAATCTGTAGTTTTTATTCATCATATTACTTTATAGATAGAAGGAAAATTTAAAGCATCAAATTTGTTATGTTTTTAGCCCTTGATTCAAGTATGAAAACACGTTAAGTCACTTAACCGTTTGAAAGATATGTTTTATACAAAAGGCGTTATTTAGATTTTTTTCATTCAGTAATAATGAATGTTCTCGAAAAATTACTAAAACATTCAATCGCAAACAGTTAAAAAAGGCATCGGTTTAAAGATTCAGTTTTAAAGAAAGGATGAACAACACAAAGGTGAAACAATTCGGAGAACAATCTTCAGGAATTCTTACTGAAGCGCACCTAATTTTTCTCAATATTTTTAAAACTAGTACTATAACTTCTTAAAACCACAAACTATTTGTATAAAAACTAGAATCTAAGCTTCAAAAATATAATTTATAACCACTGTTTATTTTCGATGTTAAATGTATGTATTACCGGCAAAGTTTGGAATCCGGCATTCTATAGAATGCCTAGGCATTGTATATATTGCCTAAAACTAGCCGGTAATGTATGAAATGATTTATATTTCACACATTTCCTAGGCATTCTATAGAATGCCAAATGAGAAACCGGCAAAGTATAAATACATCTCCGATTCATTTTTTAATGTAGTGAAATGTAATTCAAACTGTCATTCAAGCCTGCCATGTTGCAACACAAGTAGGTTAATTTCTTATATTTTATATGAAAATTCTGTTTCTCTTAATAAGAAAGGCATAAATTATGTTTTGTACAACTTTAATTCTTCTTTATGCATTTTGAATAATTTTTTTTTAATTGCACTCTCATTATTTTTTCAGAATAACATTTTTATTTTTAAGAAATGAACATCATTTACATAATAACAAAGTTTTATTTCATGCTTTGCCTAAATAGCATTTGCCATTCTATAGAATCCCTAGGTATTATATACAATGCCTAGGGAAAGTATGTAATACTTCTCATATTTCATACCTTGCCTAAAAGCATCCGGCATTACATACAATGCCTAGGCATTCTATAGAATGTCGGCGTTTCATACTTTACCGGCAACATAGGTATTACATTTTTATATCAGTTAATTGCGCTTTTGTTAATCATTTAATAACAAATAGACACAATGAATTTATGCATTTCGTGAAATATTTAACTATCCATTTTCATTCGATATCAAAATAATACTAATTACTACTTACTAGAGTTTTTAGCTTTTGGTACAATATAAATCTTTATAAGCTTAGCCAAAATTAAGAAGCCTCAACATTACGTTTTTCTAAAAACTATAGTATTGAAAAAAAATGTGGCTTTAATTTGTTCATCTTGGCGTGATTTTTTTTTAAAAGTGAGCCATGATGGCTCACGGAATAGAGTGTTCTTACCTTAGAGATGAGGGGACCCACGTTCGAATCCCAGCGGTGGCTGGTTGGTACGAATTCTGCTCCCGGCTCGCGCTGACCACAGTGCTAACGCAGAATATTCTCAATGCTAGATGGATCGTAGGTGAGAAATCACTTGGCTGTCTGGCTAACCATCGGAGGTTTTCGTTGTTTTCCTCTCTATGAAAAGCAAAAACGGGTTAACTCCCTCAAAAAATTCCTGCACGACAACTGATTTGTCCCGATGCTTGATCCAGGTTTTCACTTTGTCTTCTGGATTGGGTTCGAAATTACAAGGCTACGAAGTTGAGCCTTGATACTCATAAACTCAGAATTGGGCTGGCTGTTCAACGCTGCTTATAAAATAAAATAAAGTTTGAAAAAAAAGTTAAATAGTTAAAAAGTGGTAAAATTGAAAAAAAATAGATTATGTACTTTTTCATAACCCGGGTAAAAGTAAATTTAACATCTTCGTTAGACAACCGACCCAATTTCCACTTAACGACTACCAATGATTCCTCGTTCGTAAAGTTTAGAGTTGTTCTCTTGTATAATTACGTTTTAAAATAACTCTTTTCAACTATGGTAGCAGGAAAACGTTTGACCGTATCCCAGTTTGATTACGTATTTTTTATTTTATTTTATAACCGTCGTTGAGCAGGAGACCCAATTTTGAGTTCAATTCCGTAGACTTGTAATTTTGAACCCTATCCAGAAGACAAGGAAACTCCTAGATCAAGTTTTGGGAGAAATGTGCCTTCGTGGAGGACTTTTTGAGGGAACTTTCATATCGACCATCCAGCGCTGTGAGTCGAACTTGGGTCACCTCATTGGGAAGTAAGCACTCTATCCCCTGAGCGGCCACGGCTCTGCGAAAATAAATTCAACTATTTTATTTCTTATTTTTTATCATTTTAAAAACAAAATGGTCTTTAAAAAATAAAATAAAAACGCCACACAGGAGAGTGGGTCATTAAAAGCAACTAGATTGGAAAATCGCTATACCGGTCCCAGAAAACGTTCTGGGTCCAGGCACCTGTTGATGAATTTTTTTACCCGTCCGGTTCCAGGACCCGATAGAATTTAAAATGATTACCCAATGCTCGCCAATTATTATGAGTTAATTATTTTACTTTCACCGGCGTTACAGATATCCCAACTCTGAATTAACGACTATCAATGTTATCGCCGCAGCCTTGTATTTTTGAACTCAACCAAGAAGACAAGATAACTTCTGGATCGAGCATTGGGGCAAACTAATCTTGGTGCTGGACTGAATGATGAAAGTAACCCCCTTTTGCGTTACATGGAGAAGAAAACGATTAAAACCTACCATGGTTAGCTGGACGAGAAGATGAATTCTAACTCATGATCCGTCACCATAGAAGATAATTTATGTCAAATTTTACGAGATTATGTGGCTGGCAGCCGGGTGCAGAATTAGTATCAACCAACCACCAGTGGGATTGAAACCTGGTTCACTCAATCGGGAGGTGAACTCTCTATCCCCTGAGCCACCGCAACTTATATTTTATTTTATTTTACATCTGTCGTTGAACAGCAGACCCAATTTTGAGTTTACGACTACCAATGTTCAGCTCCGTAGTTTTGAAATATTTAACCCAATCCAGAAGACAAAGGAACTCCAGGATCAAGAACTGGGAGACATTTTGTCTTCGCGGAGGAATTCTTCATGGAACTAACCCGCATTTGCGTTACATGGAGAGGAAAACTACGAAAACCTCCCACGGTTAGTCTGAAGGTAAGGGAAACTCTAACACATAATCCGTCTAACACTGAGGATATTTTACGTCAGCACTATGGTCTGTGTGAGCCGGGTGCGGAATTCGTATCGACCTGCTATCTCTGTGATTTGAACCCGGTTCGCCTCATTGGAAGGCTAACGCTGAACCACCACAGCTCTCGGTCGAGTATTACAACATTTATGCAAAAGGAAATAAAACTCGTTTAATTTTCTATCAAACAAAAATTTTGCAGGGTTCTAATAAAGCATATTACTTGCCCTTCTCAAAAAAAGACATAACTTTTATCTTTAGATTTTCTTAACTGGATTTTTTTTTGAAGAAAAAGTTGCTTAAAGAAATTTGGGATAATTGTTTAGATGTAAAATTATGAACGTAAAACGTTGAGATGAAGTACAGAAAGCTGCTAATAATTGAGATTATAATTAAGTTTTCAATAGCATTTATTGTTGCAGCTTCTGTTAAACATAGGATTTTAAAATATTTTAACAAAATAATGGTAAAAAAGAAAAATTTACGTGCAATGAGATCGATCAAATTCACGTTCATTTTTAGTCGATCTCATTCCCGATCCCTTAAACTTTTCGATACTCTGTGAGCTTTCGTTTCTCAGTCATGTTACGATTTAATCTCTGTATCCTAATAGTTTCGATCTCCAAACGAAAAGTAAATACAAACGTTTAAAAATAAAATTTTTCTCTTATTTCGTTCTAAATTGATACAAAATAATAAAAAATGCTACAAAAATATAGAAAAAATCTGCATTAAAGGGATAAAATTCGTCGATCTGGCAGTAAAATTTTGTAATAATAATTCAGTTTACATTTCATGAATATATTTTAATGATTGTTCAGATTAGCTGTAGTAAGAGGCAGGAACTGGATCGTTATGAAACTGATGTTGAAGTAGAAAAATATTTTTTCGAGGACACTCGCTGATAAAGTTTCGAGCAGTTTAATTGTATAATTACGTTTAAAAATAAATCTTTCAATTATGGTAGCAAGAAAAATGTTTGACCGTGCTTCAGTTCGATTCTGTAGGCATTTTTTTTTTATTATTATTATTATAACCGTCGTTGAACAAGCGACCCAATTTTTAATTCATGATTAGCTTCGCTTCCATTGACTTGTAATTTTGAACCTAATTCGGAAGACAAGGGAACTCCTGGATCAAGTTTTGGAAGAACTTTGCCATTCCATCATGGAGGAATTTTTGATGGAGCTAACCCACATTAGCGTTACATGGGGAGGAAAACCATGAAAACCTCCCACGGTTATCCTGACAACAAGGGGACTTTTACCCATGATCCGTCTACCACTGAGGACTTCAGCACTGTACCCGGTCCGAGCCGGTTGCGGAATTTGTTTCCAGTAGCCTTCACTGTGATTCGAACCCGGTTCACCTCATCGGAAAGCGAACGCTCTATCCCCTCCCTGAGCGTGGATCGGAATAGTCTGGTTGGTAATTGGTTGGGCCCATGTCCAAAAGGTCTCCAGTTCAATCTCTGCTGGCTAGGAGCTCCCCGTGTAGTAAATGGTTACTGGTGCACAATATGTATCGGGTCAAAAAGTCCTCCAAGTTCCCATGACAAATAAATGCCTCTGGGGGTACTCAATTGGAGATTGATCGTTCTCTGGTTCAGGTCAAAATTACGATCTGTAGATGAATGAATGATTGTATGAATGGGTCCGCCCTTTGAAACGAGCTGTAACGCGTGTGTGTGGCTGTAGCCATATTCTTTGCCATAGATGGTACTATAATAAGTTTATATTAATATTGTTTTTAATTTTACTATATTAGAGTGTAATAAACTAATACAAATATTTTATTTAAGGTTATAACAGGCGTGAAACAGTCTTCTAATTTTTTTGATTTTTGACTATGAATGCTTAACTCCGTATCCTTATAATTTTGTACCCAACGTAGAAGACAAAAGATGGCTTATAATTGAAGCAACGAAACAAATTAGGCTACGTCGAGGGCTTCGTAATGGAACTAACTAGCATTTACGTTATGTAGAATAGGAAGAAAAAAAATGAAAAACTTTCACGGGTAGCCCGACCGCAAGGGTACTCTCACTCATGACCTGTCTACCACTGAAAACATTTTACATCACCCTTGTGGTTGATGTGGGTCGATAACAGAATTCGTACCGACCAGCCATCTCTGGAATTGAAACCAGGCTCATCTTATCGGAAGGAATGTGCCCGATACCAGTGTTCCCCAACCTTTTTGTCACCGCGGACCTGTCCACGTTTGATAATTTTACCGCGGCCCGTTGTGGGGGGTGGGACGTTGATTGTTAATATTTAGATTATTTTGATTTATTAATTTAATTTAATTATATTTAAACATGCCTTCAAAATAAAACACAAATACACCAAAAAATAAATATTAAGCGATTTAACATTTTAACTTACTAGAACGTTAAATCAATGAGAACCCTGAGCTTGTTTCTTTGCAATGAGACGGTTCCATCTGGGGGTAATCGGAGACAATGATACATTACAAAGATTGAAAAAACTATGTCACTACCTAGGGGGCCCCCTTTTTTTAAATAAATAAAATTTGAATGGAACAATAGTTGGGGAACACTGCTCTATACCATGAGTCACGTCTGCTTAAATAAATTCTAATATTGATAAAAATAGAATTAATTATGAAAAAAAATCTGGAAAGAACATAATCCTTTAAATATACATTATGAAAATAAAAACTTTAAAAAAATGAGTGGTGGTGAAAACAAAAAGAAAAACCACTGCTATGACCTATACAATGACCTATGACCTAAACATTTATCTCTATCTCTCTTTATTTTTTAAACTTGGTCTACAATTCTATCTTCATTCAATAAAGATACAAAAAAAGTGTAATATATAATTGGAAACCACGCAAAGTTTCACTACAGCCTAACACTTAAACATTCGATTATTAATTAATGTCCTTTAAAATTCATATAATGCAAGTTTTCTCTAAAACAGTTGTATATAAAATTTTGAAATACTTGCCAATACAAAAAAAAAGAATGGCATGTGATGCTGCAATATCCAATTGTTTTCTGATAATTTATCAACTTAAAGATGAAAAAGTTTCGGAACAAAACACTTAACCAACCTTGGGTCATTAACCATGAAAGTAAGATCAACTATTGTAATAGATTACTTATTGTGCATTTATTGACATCTATAAGATTAATTACGATGATGACTCGATCGTAAGAAGTTTCTTCGCTTTTTTATTGAAAGAAATTTATTATGACATTATATTATGTCATTATATTATGCTATAATATTATTATTGATGTGTCATTATTATTATTACTACGCTATACAGTGAACAAAATAAAAAACAGAACCCTTATAACCTAATGATTGTAATTTTCCCGAACCGAGACTAAATCTTAATGATTTCGAGGGCCTGAACCTTTTGAACATTATTTAATAATGTTCTGGAAAAAAAATGTGAATTGTAAGACCCCATTTCTTGCATTATTTTTTAAAAATTTAATTTTTAATAGAAAAATGCAAAATCTGAACGAAATTTGGTAACTCAGAAACTATTTAACCGATTTCATTAATTTTTGTATTTTCTCATTAAAATTATGTTGTTCAAAATGGTGTAAAAAAATTATACCTTACGTTTCAGCATTTTCTCGAACATAGTTAAATAAAATCTTAAAAATAATAAATAATTATTAAAAATTACACTTTGCATGGATTTCAGAAAATTGCATGCCCACTTGTGAATTATTCTTTGCAGAACTGTAAAACAGATCTGGTTTCGAAAATATATTTTCAAATCAACTGATTATCTGAGAATAATACATTTTTTTTCCTAGTGTACTAAATCTCTATAATTTATTCATAATGCAACACTATAGCAAGGGAAATATCAAGTTTTGTACACATTATATAGAGAAATGTTTAAGGAACATTCCAATACAAAAACGTGAAATTATTCGCTAGATTCGAGTACCGAGAAACCCTACAGTCGAAACTGTAATCGTTTTCGTGGAATCAGAACTTCGACATGAAATGAATTCAAATTACAAATGTATTATAATTTTTCTAAAGCATGTCCTTTCGTTTTCTTTTTTTTTTTTATCTTTTTTTTATTTTTCTGTCATCTAATAAATTCTAATGACGTTAAGAACTGTGCACTATAATAATATTTCAATTTTTCTTAGATTTTATGAAAAATAAGTTTTTAATTTTGTAGTTTAAATTTTTATCCTGAAACGCTACATGAATTGAATACAAATGTATAATACTTCTACAAAAGCTTGTTCTTTCATTTTCTTTTCCCTTTCTCTCCTTTTTTATTTATCCATCATCTATAATGACGTCAGGAATTCTGCACTATAGTAATATTGCAAATATATATTTTTTTTAGATTTTAATTAAAAAAGAGTTTTTGATTTTGCAGTTTTTTTTTTCCTTGGTGAAAATTCAACTTCAAACGTGTCACATTCTGCTAAATATGTAGTCTTTTTTTTAATTGCGTAATTTAGTTTAGAGAAAACTATTAGCAGGAAAATAACGATTTTTTTTTTCAGTTTTTTACTATAATGTCTAAAGAGGAGCATTATATTCCATGTTCGTTAAATTTCAAAAAACACTTCCTAAGTAATTTAATGAAACGGTTCTACGACTAATTATGGTACAATTTTAATTTTTCGCAGTCATCCACTAGAGATTAAAAAAAACTTATACCTTCATGATAAAAATTACAATAATAAAAAGAAGAAATCAAAATTCATGTTAAAAAACAGCTAAAAACTACAATTTCAAAGGAAAATTACGCAATGCTGCAGAAACTGTACAAGAAAATTGAAACCAAGAACAAATTGTAAACAAAGAAGAAAACAATGGAAAATGAAAAATATAATAATGACAACCGAAGCTGATGTCGTCAGGGGGTACCAGCCCCCGGAAGTCATAAAAATAGTACAAAACCTTTTCTATCGAGAGAGCAAGACAAAGGTCTGAAATTTGCTCTCTCTGTACCCCTAGAGTACCTAGTACTATAATGTCTTAAGAGGAACACTATATTTCATGTTCTTTAAATTTTGTTCTTCTTTGTTTTACGGTGGTCCTGGAGTTGTCGTCTGGGGTGGCATTATGTTGAACGGGCGGACTGAGCTTCAGATCTTCGACCGAGGTTCTGTAACTGGAGACCGCTACTGCAATGAGGTAATCCTACCCCATGTGCGTCTGTTCCGAGGGGCCATTGGACCAGGCTTCATTTTTATGGATGACAATGCCCGGCCACACAGTACTGCTAATGTTCAAGAGCTATTGGAAAATGAAGATATCACACGAATGGATTGGCCCGCTTACTCTCCAGATCTAAATCCCATTGAGTATGAATGGGATGCATTAGGGAGAAGTCTTGCGACACGACAGTAGCCTCCTGGTAACACCCACCAGCTGAAAGATGCGTTAAAGGAGGAATGGAGACGTTTACCCCAAGAACTCCTGGATAATCTGGTGCTTAGCATGGAGAGACGATGTCAAGCAACAATTACAGTAAGGGGAGGGCATATCCCATACTAGGGAACATCTGCCAGTTGTACTTACGCTTCTTCAGGCAATTATGCGTAACGCCACTATATGTCAAATAAAGCCTTTTTTTGTTCCATGCCCTACTTTAAACATTATATTCATTTCTGCGCCATTATTCTTTTACCATCGTTTAAGTACAAAATAATGTACATCATATTCAAATTTCATGTCAATCGGATGATTTCTTGTAGAGTTATGACAAAAAATGCACTTGTTGCTTAAGTTTTGCACACCAGTGTAGTTAAACGAAAACTATGAGGAGAAGAATTGTAATCTTTTTCACTGTCACGTAATGTCTGAAGACGTGCAGCGCTTCTCATTCTGGCTAAATTTCTAGTTAATTCTTAAGTAATTGACGTTTGTTGACGTTTTTTTTCTTTTTTTTTTTTGATTGACTGTTTTTAAGCGAAGAAAAAAATAATCACATTAAAACTATTATCTTTTTACAATCGCATACTCATATAACTAAAGTTAAAAACTGTTAACAACTTGTACATTTTCGAGTTAGTGTGAAATTTATTAAATTTATCATCTTTTATTTCCTTACATTTTCTAGATCGTGGCGAGTAAGGAAGGGAATCCCCCAGTCATTCAAAAAATTTGATTATTTTACTTTGGCGGATTTGATGATAAATGGTATAATGATGTATATAAATATAGGGAGTTCAATCCAAGGGAAATCAGACAAGATTAAAAAAAATTCTCGATGATGAACGACTAAAAAACTTTTACGAGAAGTTTTCGAAGAAAACTAAGATTAGGGGCCATTTTGAAATTGGATTCAACTAAAGAAAAATGGCGTAACTATGCTCATATGTTAAAAATGTCAATATATATAGATATATATTTTTAAATATATTTTTTCATACAGATGATAAACTCATATGTTAAAAACGTCAATATATATTTTATATTTATGAATCATTTTTCTTAATTTTGAAAGTGATTCGAAAGAAAAAAATTAGCAAAAGTCAGACATTAAAGTTTCTGTTTTTAGTCAGTAAAAAAAATTAAAAAGTGGTTTTCAGCTAAAATACTTAAAGATTTTCTTACAGCGCGAAAAAAGTTTTTTATTTCAATATTTTCCTCATATTATTAAATATCATACATTTTATTATAAATAAATCTAAAAGGTGTTTTCGGTTTTTGGTCATTAAAAAAAGCGAAAAGAGGTTTTTAGCCAAAATGCTTCAAGGTTTTTTTCATAGCACAAAAGCAAAGTTCCTGGACTTAAATTTTTTTTCACATACTGTTTTACTGTTTAATGTTTTGCTTTTTAACATGAATCAACTGCAAAAAAACATTGCTTGTAAGCCAATTATGACAATCTCATAATACAATGACTGATACCTTATAATAACCGACACGCTTTTTCACCTTCAACGATTGAAATGGGGCAATTTTCATTTATCTGACAACCACATAACATCCCATAAATATATTTGTATGAAAGTCGTAATATCAAAAACAAAGTATCATTTGAATTGAATAATTCTTATAAGTTTCACAAAAGGTGTAATTTATAATAGGACGTTAATACCACGGGAGAAAATTTTCATGATTAATTCTGTATTACCTTCGTTGGTATTATTACCAATTCTGGTAAACCTAAAACAAAACACGCAGATTCAAAAGCTTTTTTTTTTCGAATTATCAAAATACAAACAAATATTGTAGGATCACTTGCCCTATGCGTAATCTGCCAATTTTATTTTTTATCTTGCTAACAATTATGCTAACGATCATACCATTATTATGCTAACTTTCTTGCAACTATGCAAGAACTATGCAAGTTCTTTTCAGAATTTGAAACTTAGCGGTTTATTTACTCTAGCAAGATAAGCCAGCTTAAGGCAAATAAAGCTTAACTTTAAGCCGAGCGAACTGAAATCCGTTTCCATTTACATATATTTGAGTTAGCTTAACTCAAGCTTTTCTGGATGTGAGGATATATTAAAATTGGGTTAGAGATTAAAATCTTAAGTTGTTTGATTGAACGCAAAAAACATCACGCTTGCTCGTTTTTTATTTAGCAATCGACTCCTTGTATTGAAATGGAAAAAGATTAATACTATAAACTTTAAAATTATGTTACATTTTCTCATAAACTTTTTTAATTCTTTTTCTGACCCAGAACACCATTTTTAAGATCCCTTAGAGAGTCCTTAAATTATCCAGCTAACACAAGCATTAATAGAAAAACAGTACAACGAGATCAAGAAAAACAATTGGGTATAATATGAAAAAAGCACAACTACTTCCACTTACTAGGAATAACATTTAACTTTTAGTTTAATTAATAAACTGAGTTTTAAATATGCTTACTAAATTCATAAACTTCGGTAAAACAACAATATAAATTATTTCCAAAGGAACTAGACTAATACAATTCCAACCTGGCGAGTAGCGACTTATAACATTAACAAGAAACTTCGTTTGATGCTTTTACTTGTTGCTAGAAATCAGGTTCGCAGAAAATGCTGTTTACTAGTTAAATTTAGTAGGAATAACACGATCTGTGACGTAGGCTATAGTATACCCAATTGCATTGTTTTATTTTAAGCTGTATACTAATCCGTTACAAGAATTTCAATTTGCTTTTGCTTTGATAATGTGTGAATGATGTTTTAAATAAATCTTGTTTTATAAAAAACTGTCTCTTCATGTTTATTCGTTTTCCATCTTTAGCCATCTTTGCTGTGGCAGCCACATTGGGAAAATAACGAACTTAAAACTTCAGAAGCTTTGCTACCACTTTAAAGATCGCATCTTACGCTTAAACCTGCTAATGGAAACAGGGTATTGCTATAAGTTTACCTAAATACCCCTTTTCTATATTTTAAATTACTGATGTAGAGGAAAGAGAATTTTCCAAGAAGAGTTTTTCCCATGGTATTACGTTCTTTTAATATGCCGCCAAAATATATTTCATGCAAAACACACATATTGTATTAAATTTTAAACTGCTGTTTGTAGAAAATGCAACACCATGAAGGAATCATCAGAATCAAATGAAATATTATTTTAATAATGGAT
>NC_092209.1:52321021-52332575 GCF_043381705.1 Parasteatoda tepidariorum | reverse complement strand
ATCAATATATTTACCTAACAGCATAGGAACAAAATTTAAAAAATAAGTTCGTTAAAAAATTATTTGTATGCTTAAAACAAAGAGCTAAATAAATTTTAGAAAAAAAATGCTTCTTAAACACTATTTTTATTATTATTTCATATAAATAATTAAATTAAATTAAATAATGACCGAATTATGAACGAAAAACAAAGTAAGGCAAAGTTTCTTAATTAAATTCTTAAAAATAAAAACAAAAGAATTGTGATATTCGGTAATATATTTAGCTAATTAACTAATAATATAAAACGAAAATTAAAAAAAAATAATGATTTTACTCTCTAATAAAACGAAGTAGTAATTGATTAAAAAAAGAAATGAATAAAATTCGCAAACTTTTCAAATTCTTTTGAACAAACAAATTTTATTGACTTATGTCCAAAAAATAAGTTTTGCTTTAACTTTCTAAAAATAAAAACAACTCAAGATTTTTAAATTTAAAAACAGTAATAGAAGCCCATTAAATTATTAGAAGTTTTATCCAAAAGGTTTTTAATATATTAAGAGAAAGTAAAAAAATAACCTAACAAATTTATTTACTTTGTAATTTAATTCCTTATGGGCGCCTTAAATTAGATTTCGGATAATTTTCACATTTAAAAATGAAAAAAAAGTTTTGTCAGAAAATAAATAAAAAACTTACCTAATTAATGAAGAAACTCTTCTTTATAAATTCTTTTCAACAATTAGCGTTGAATCACAAAAGTTCAACACAATCAACAAAAAGTTCAATAAATTCTTTTCAACAACAATAGATTGCGTTCAGAACAAGGTTACGACGGCGATCACGAAGTTAATCCCATAGAAAATAATCTACAAGAAACGATTTCAAGAGGTGCGAAAACGAACATGTGAGATCACGATATATGTTCTCAAAACTGATTCTGATTCTACCGCTCATCAGTCAAGGCCATCTCAACATAACGAAACGAATATCGTCTTCCACAGCTCGAGTTGGCATCGGAACGTAAGAGAAGGTCCTTGCGTGTATCGCTATATCGCTATATCGTTATATCGTTTTGCGTTCTTCTTCACTCGACGGCTTAAATCATATTTCTGATTTATCGTCTGGAACGAAAGTCGCTGTATCGGTTTGCCGATATAGGCGTTAAATCGATATGTCGCGATATATCGATTTATAGCCCAGTCCTAAATGTAACTAATCACTTGAATTAACTTATACCACATAATACACCTCACTTGTTAGAAAGAGAAAGCAAAACAATAAAATATTAAATATAGATATTAAGTTGTAACGAAACATACCATACTTATGCTTGACATATGTAAGTAAACTCACCTCTTCTAACTAATCGAATTTCTTTATTGATTTAAAGCAGATGCAAAAACGATATTATTCAGCTAATAAAACGATATTATGTTTCACATTTCAACTTTTTATTTTTATGCATAGCAATTTGATGTGAATCGTTTTAATAAAAAAAAAACATGATATGGGGAATAAAAAGGAAAAAGCTAACTTATGATATATCATAAATTTTCATTCATAATAAAATTTTGAAGGAGAGCTTAATCAGTATTTTAGGGTATTTCTGATGAAATATTAACATACCCGGTCGACATGTCAGTGCAAAAATTCAAGCCCTATCAGAAACACGTGAAGAAGTGCCCCATACGTTTCGTGCATTCTAATTTTCGAACCCAGATAAATTATTATTTTTATTGCCGTTTTACCACCACCTTTTATTTAACTGACAACAGTATATATTAACTTCTTACGTACTCATATTTTTTATTTATGAAATCAAATATCAATTCTTACCATAATTCCTCTCCAATTTTATTCCAATTTACAGGTAACATCATGACAAACGATTAATAAATGCATATCCCTACCACCACTGAAACTCCCTTTTTATCATAAGCATCAAATATCACAAATAGTTAACGCACACGCTGCATCAATCTCTCAAAACAATAACGCCACTTGTTAATTAAAAACAAAAACAAGTAGAGCTGAAGAAAAAGAAAAAAAAAACGAAGATAGCTCTCAACTGCTGAAAACTAAAATCATTCTTCGCTCTATAACAGAATGAAGTGGTTTTGTTCCACGGAACAGCGGGATATCGCAGTAAATCACGTGACATTTTAGACGGAAACTTGAAAAGGGGGACACGCTCTCTCACACAAAATGAGCTCAATTTACTGCTAAATGATATTAAGAAAATAAGAATGATCGCCACTGTGCTATTGTGATTGCTTTACATCCGCTTAAGAATTTTTTTTTATCTGATGCGTTAAAATTCAAGTAGTCGTTTGAATATTAATTAAAAATATTTTATCATTATCGTTTGAAAGTTAATAAAAATATTTAATCCTAATCGTTAGATGAAAGGGATATTTTTGAAAACAAGTTGCGTAATCCTAAAGAGTAAAAAGAAAAACACGTTTATTCCACTTATTTGCTTCCACGAGGCTTTTTCTTTTATTTCGGTCCTCTATTGTTTTATATAATTCGAATAGCTGTTTGAATTCTAATTAAAGAATATTTTCATTTAGCATTATTTTCTAGATCTCTTGATGATAGTGAAATTTTTGGTCACACAGCAGAATTCTAAACAAGCTATGAGGGAAAAAGACCATTAGTTTAAAATACAAATAAATTCTTTATGAACTTACAAAATCATTATGGCCTGTTATCGTTCTATAATGAATATGATTACGCCTTTAATAAATACGTTTGAATATGAATTTAAAAAAAAAAAAAAAAAAAAATATAAAANAAAAAAAAAAAAAAAAAAAAAAAAAAAAAAAAAAACTTATAAATCTTAAGACTGTAAATAAATATTCTTATACAAACTTATTTAAGTTAGAAAAAAATAATTTTAATTAAAATAGCTGCGCCGCTACATTTCGAAACTCACACAAATCCTCAAGAAGTGAAAGATTAATGGCCAAGACGATCACCATAATGACCAGTGATGTGTGGCAAAGTCGCCTTCATTTAAAAATTTTACAATTAAAATTTTAAAGTAATACAAAATATTTAATAAGATGAAATTTCACTGTCAATGTTAATTAATCTCTAAAATTGGGCATTTCTAGTATACACCGAAGAGCCATTACATTATGACCACCCTCCATCTATAACATTGGGCTCGCCTAGGTTTTCCTGGTTTCTCGCTCGGGAACAATGTTTTTATGGGGCACATTAGGACCCATAATCCTCATAGAACAATCCCTGACGTCTCTGTAAGCTACTTGAGCATAGTTACAGACCAGGTTCACCCATTCATGGCAACAGTTTTTCCTGCAGGGGATGGTGTTTACCAACAGGATAATGCACCATGTCATAAGGGTCAAATCGTTGAGGAACATTCCAGTGACTTTCAAGTTATGTCTTGGCCCCAAAATTCACCTGACCTTAATCCAATAGAGCATTTGTGGTCCTACTTGGCAAACTAAATTCGTGCTGCCACGCTGTGTAATAGCTCTTCGGTGTATATTTAAAAGATTGAATCCATTTTCTTTTTTTTTTCTTTTTAAAAAAAAGATCAGCTAGATGTTTTTATTTCTTTTTTTCTCAAAAAAAAATTTACTAAATGGATGATCTTGATTTAATCTAAAGGCAAAATCGTCAAAAATTTGAGATCTTCAAATGTAGATCTGAGCAAGATAACTTGTGGGTGAAAGGAATATGTCTACCTCTACTAAGCAAAGAGTTAATGATTTTGATAAAATAATCATAAAATTAGTATCAATCCTAAATGTTGATTTGGGAAACATGTGAACATAATAAATTACAATTCATGCATTCAATGTTTAAAAAAAAAGGAAACCGTAAGTTTAAACTAATGAGAATATCACCTCAAGTATTCTAGAATTAATATTTACTATAGGTAATATTTTTAATGAGCATATATAAGCATAAACACTAAAATCTATTTATTTATTTTTTTTTTGCTTTAGCAGTCGCACGCAATTTTAAACTCTTCAAAACCAGTTGTTTTGCTATTTTATTTTCGAAATATACATTACTGTTGCAAGTTGTTTTCAAACTGTCGTTATTTTGTCTAAAATTTAAAAAAAAAAAAAAAAATTTTGTCCAATGCTGTAAAACAATTTACAGGCTTAAAAAGATTTTTATGCATTTATAAACTCTTTCACTGATCCGACTATTCACTAAAATGTCTTTCAATGATTCACCAACAAATTCACTGCTATTTATGGCTGATTATGTAACTATTCATTGATTGGTATCCTTTCATTCTTACTTTATTCACTAGCTGTATCTAAAATTGCACACAGGGTGCGTAGCCAAATCTTTGAATCAAAAATAAGCACTTTTTAAAAACTTTTCAAGCACTTTACAAAAATTTTCAAGCACTCAAGAAATTCATATTCAATCAATGATATTATTGAAAAACAAAAACTTTTTATAAACAGTTTTAGCGTTAAAAAAAAAAAAAGAAACGGGCGTAAATCGAAACAATCAGTACTTTCCCACATCACCGAGTGAATTCAACTTGACCCTGCACTCAGAGCAAAAGTACCCTTACCCCCTACGTCAAAAAAAGTGTTAGAAGTAAAATAAAATAAACAAGAACAAAATTAAAATAAATTAAAAAGAAAAAGATTTCATAAGGATCTGATATTCTCTATCCGAATTGGAGCACTCGGATTTCGGTGCGCGCATGCGCAAGTCATAACGTGGGTACGACATGAAGTCCGCGTGAATGATTACGTAGCAAACTCCCCATTTTTCGTGAAATGCATGGGATCCACCAGATATCACTGAAGGGAAAAAAAAATTATTCGGAAAAAAAGCACTTTTTAAAAACGCCAGCTGAAAAAAGCACATTTAAAAGCTTTTAAAAACGAAATCCCCCAAAAAGCACCTTTAAGTACTTTTTACAAACGCTACGCACCCTTTGCACATGATGACAGTTTTCATGACGAAGCAACAAGCTTACTCGTAATAAATTGTTTATGAAATATACTATCTTAATAGGGGTTTAAAAAGAAATTAAAAATGACCTCGTATAAAAAACATTATTAAAATAACAGACAGTCACCATATTAAATTATTATTCCTTTCGAATAACTTTTAGGAAAAATTTAGATAATCTCTTCCCAGACTAATATTGGTACATAAAACTAAATATAAATTAATAAAAAACCTACGAGAAGTGCTAAATACAACAATAACAAACGTTTAGAAAAATCAGATAAATAAAGAAGTTATTGAGCCAGCTATTAGCAAATATTTTAGAGAAAAAAAGTCTTTCTTTAGTTTCTCAGGAAAATCTCTTAATAAGTATTTTAATTATATATCAAAGAACTAAATATGTAAAACGTTGTAAAAGTGTAAATAGGTTCCTTATTGTTAACTTAAAAATTAATAAGATCTTGGTAATTATCTTGGAAATCGACCTTTTGGTCTCGATTCAAAATAGTCCCAATTTCTCCAAGGATCTGTCGAGATATAAATAGAAAACTTAAAACTATATTTTGAAACGAAACCAAAGTATTTTCTACAGAAAACATTTTAAGATTTGTATCAACAAATTCACATTATATTAAGAGTACGTTTGACAGACAATTAGTCATTCTCCAACGTCATTCCTCCTCCTTTTATTCTCTTACATTCACTATTTGAGAATATAATGGCTTGTTTTGTTGGATGGATTCCTGAACCATAAATCTCTAAAGAAATGATCCTCCCTGGAAAATACGGAACTCAATCTATTCAATGTCAAATAAGTGGTTTTTCTGCAGCACACTCTTCTTTCCATATTGAGTAAAACTTTTACTTTAAAAACTTTAACAGGGTGCGTAGCCAAATCTTACAACAAAAAATAAGCACCTTTTAAATACTCAAAAAACATTGTTAAGTACTATATTAACAAAATAATTGACTTTACATGATCATGATAAAATAACTAGTTTCTGACAAAGAACTTTTTTCTTGATTATATTAGCCATTATAAAATGATCAATAGATTTTTTGGTTCAATATCAGAGGATGGAAAATGAAGCCTGAAATCTTGCAAAATGCAGCATAGTTGCACATGAGAGTGCTAGAATCTCACTGAACTCAGCTCAGTAGATGCACACACGGACTCGCAAGTATTTCATCAAATATGTAAAATGATTGGCGGTTTCATAAGCTATGGACCGACGGTAGGTCGAAATAGATTGTGGTTGAATGAATTGTGAAAACATTAAATAGAACAATGTGAAAAGCATGCTTTTGCATTATACATGTCCATAACCGTAAAGAAAGTTAACAGAAGAATATATCTTTATTAAAAAAAATTAAAATTTAATTAAATTAAAGATCTAAGTTATCCTTCATGAACGTGTAAAAGTGATTGAAAATTCCCCATTTTGATGTAGTTTATATTATGATGCATCAATATTTCAATAAAGAGTGTTATGAATAAAAAGTTAATAAAAAGTCAGCTTAAAAATTGTTTACAAATTAAAAATGGCATTTATAAAATTATTATGTTTAAAGAGGTTTTAAAAATATTTGAATCTACTCAATTAAAAAAAGTATCTAATGAGATTATGCACAAGTCAATAGAATGAGTAGTTCCAAATTTAAAAGGCTTTTGTGGATAAAAAGTGCTTTTTACATGTACTTATGTATGCTTTTTACATTGCTATGTAAATGTTATGTACATGTGAGGTACATTTTTCCATGTACCTTCCAATGAAAAACACTCTTAACTCTCTTTATTAAAATATTGATGCATCATAATATAAATTACATAAAAATGTGGAATTTTCAAACACTTTTACACGATCAAGTTTTAACTTTTTACCAACTCGCTAGCTGGAAAACGCAATTGAGAATCCAAAATTTCATGTAGGGTACCCACTAACGTCTGGAACCACTCTAGTAACTTTCAAACAGCTTTAGATATTTATAAAAATAGTGCCTAGGTATAATGCAGTGACTATATGAACAAATATAAGTAAACATTTTCAAATATATTACTAATCGTTTCTATATATTACATCATTTTAAATCTCTACTTATATAAAAGATTTTAATAAACACATTTTTATTTTAAATTTTAATTATTATTGTATTTTAGATATCAGGCATGGGTGCAAGTTGGAAAAAAGACCAAGACTGAAAATTTTTTGACTGAAATACCTAACATACACAATACCCCCTCGACATATGCAAACTATCTAAGAAAGCTTTACCATAATACATCAAGTTTAAGTACTGTACAAAAAATATTTATTCATCTGTCTTTTGATAAAATAACAACAGGACATAAGAAAGTAGACCAATAACGTAGACCTAAAAAATATTTTTAGGGACAGAAAAAAACATTTCCGTCTTCGAGTCAGTCTTGTTTCCGTCTTTCTTCCGTCCGCGGACATTTTCGAAAGACGGAAATCCGTCTTGGGGACGGAAGACTTGCACCCATGATATCAGGTAATATCTAATGAACAAAACACAATTATTTATATTTTAATCAATATATAAACATAATATTTACTAAAAGTCTAGATAAAATTCTACTTCTTCTATTTTTTCCCCCCATAGAAAGCTATACTGAAAGTTATTATAATGGATACCTAAAAACTCTTCTATTTTCCCTTTTTTTCTTTCTGAGTGTGATTAAAAGAGAATTAAATTATTTCTCGAGGCATTTTTCTCATGCTGAATTCAATGAGACCAGTCCCGAAACAATCCAACTATTAGTTTGAAAGTAATAAGGCTTTTAATGAACAAAAAGTACAATTTCGTATTTGTACCTATTTACAAATCTGACAGTGCAGTTTAAAACATTTAAACATAGTTTGCTACATATTTATTTTTTTTTTCCACTCTGAATCGAATAAAACTATACACAAGTCAATAGAAAAAACAGTTAAAACATTGTTTGAGTTTTTTTGTATAAAGACATATACTTATGCACACTCTGCTTTACACAGCTATCTGAACATGAAAGAAATATTTCCAAAGTAATTTTACAGGCTAAGTTGAATGGGACTAATTTTGAGATAATCGGACTAATAGTTTAGTTATAAGTGTTTTATGCACAAAACGTACATTTTTAACTTACACTTATCTATGCATCTTATATTGCTATACAGACAAGTGAAGTATTGTATCATATATATTTTGTGTTTAATCAAATGATATCAAACACAAATTAAAAGGACTAATATTTCAAAAGTTAATTTTTTTGTGAGTTTAACAATGTCTCACTTGTTTAGATAGCAATATCAGATAAGTAAATAGATACATATTTGTACTCTTTATACATAAAACAATTATAACTTCGAAACTATTACGCTTGTTTTTTTAAAAATTTCTTTATTTTAGAAATAAATCTTGTGATGTATAACCTATTTTGAGAAATTCTTTGATAGAAATTACATTATAAATATCAGCTATTCAGATTTTTATATTCACTGTTGATGTAACTTTTAGAGATTCACGTATTTTTAATGTATTATTTGTGTATGTATCAACTCTCGTATGCCCTAAAATAGGGCGGGGCGAGATAAGAATAAAAATTATAAATATCAGCAGTTTTTAAAATCTTTTAAAAATTGAAATTTTTGAAAAAGTGGCCTCAGTTAAAAATGCTAAAACTGACCAATAGCGAAATTTCTTAATTTTGCCTTATACTCCAAAGGGACTGTCTGCAAATAGTTTCAAGTGATTTCTGATAAATGACAGCAGAAGTTTAGTTAAAAGTGCCAAGATCTCTATTTTATCCACCATATCAGTTTAGTCCAGGTCTATCTAATATGGAATTCTTTTTTTTTTCTCATCCCAAAATTAAATAAGTGTAATGTTGCCTGAATATAAACATATATCTATAAGAAACCTTACTCATTTAAAAATTAAGACGAAATTCTCAAATTTCTTTTAAAATGTGTCTTCACAAACACAAATATACAAACAAAAACAAAAAAATACAAAGATTCAGTGATAAACAAAGACACTGAGATAAGGTATGTAACGTACGTAAGAATAAAATGCACGTAAATTTATTTTTAAATAAATGTGTCTAAATATCAATATATACATAATACAGGTAGAATAAAAACATCCTATTTAAATTAGAATTATTTACTTTTATTTAAAATTCCTTGAAATACACTATTAAATTTAAAATAAGAGATAAGATTTCTAAATTGAAAAACATATTTCCCTGTGTAACAAATAATTCCAATTCTTTTACAAACTTAGATGATAAAACTTAATCTTGAAAAGGAAATGCATTGAAAATTTACACTATGTTTGATAATAAATAAAAAAGTTTCTTCCATCTAAATATTTTTTTTACAAAATTGACAAACTTATATATAATTAACAAGTGTATTATGGGCTACATCAAATTATTTTTGAAAACCAATTAAAAAAGAATTTTTGATAGAAATTAATAGGAAAAAAATAGATAACTTGAAAAATAAAAGTGTAAAATAGCAACACAAGAAAATCTCATGATATGAGACACATAATTTTTTTTAGCAGCCAGTTTTATGAACTAGACTAAAATTATCATACTGCCAACTTTGGATCTAATTTAAAATTTTATTTTAAGATTAGGATGACAATTTTTATGATGCTTATGAAGATCATATTTCAGAGTGTATTTTTTATCACAGTATTTACATTTAAAAGGTCTATCATTAGTGTGCAACCTGCAATGCCTGAAAAAACTTTGTTTATGGCGAATAACCTTGAGACATATATAACAGATGTAGTAAGGCTTTGTACGAGGATGTTTAACTCGATAGTGATTATGTAAATCTTGAAAACTTATAAAATTTACAAAACAATTTTGACATTTATACTCATCAGAACTCTTATGAGCAAATTCATGTTTTTGGAGAGCAATTTTACGCGTAAATGAAATCGGGCATTTATCACATTTGTAAGGCTTTTCTTCAATATGCTTCAGATAGTGTCGCTTTAGGTATGTTTTGTTATTAAAACCAAAGTGACAGTCAACACATTTAAATGGTTTTTTATCCATGTGCACTATACCATGCAGCTTCAATCTAACGTTTGTGGAGAATCTCTTTCCGCATGCACCACACTCGAATTTACGAGTGCTATCATGAACCAAATGATGAATTCTCAAATATGTTTTAGATGTAAATGTTCTTGGACAAAATCTGCATTTAAAATGTTTTTGCTCAACATGAGTCTTAACATGAGCGTGAAGAGTATGGTGTAAGAAGACATTTCTTTTGCAAATATTACATTCATACTTAAATTCCCCAAAGTGAGTATCATTATAATGTGATTCCAGCTGATGCTGAAAAGTAAAAGATTCATAGCACAATTTACATGGGTAGCAAGAGCCATCTGGGAGAACATTGATTTGTATGTGACTTTTTTCATGCTTATCTAAACCATGCAATGTAGGAAACGCTTCATAACAAATATTGCAAGAAAATCGTTTCCTCTGCTCTTTATGTGAAATTGAATGATTGGTTAAGCTAATTCTGTTGCTGAAGCTCTTCCCACAAATTGTACATAGATATGGCTTCAGATGTCCATTACTAACTTCAATAACAGGTTTGAATAAATACCGTTGATTACAGGTGTCACAGTCATGACGAACTGAACCTATAAAATCATCAACATCGTTTAAAGAAAATAATTCACAACAAGAAACACAAAGCTGCTCAGTGCCGTGTGTCCGACACTGAATCTCGTATTTTAATTTCTTAGAAAATTTCCTTTTGCATATATCACATTGATATGGCTTCAATCCCGCATGTTTGGTTTCGTGCTTCTTGAGATTTCGCTCAGAAATAAAACTTTTATCACATAACTTGCATTTATATGGTTTTACAGCAATATGCTCGACATAATGTTGCTGCAAATCCTTGTCAGTCACAAAATCAGTTCCGCAAACAAAGCAAATTAATGGTTTAGGGACATGAAATTCAGGTTTGCGTCCAGAATGTTGCTGGTTTGTGATTTTTAAAACTTCAACAATTGGTTTTTCGGTAAAATTAGACGACATACTTCTTCCTAAGACACTATTCGAAAGATAACGTTCGAAACAGACCCAAAAAATTAAACAGAAAATTGATTGGTTGCTTGTTGTTGCTTTAATTTAGAATGACAGGTTCTGGCTTTCTTATTTGTGCAGTATTAGGCGCGCTTGAAGCTTGATCATTTGCTCAAGATATCTTTCCAGTACGGTAAAACTCTGATACAATTACACATTCTGATTGGGTAAAATTAATTCATTTAATTAAACGCACATTCTGATTGGGTACACACTACGCACTCTGATTGGATGAAATTAATTCATTTAATCAACGTTCCCACTACTTCCAACTTTTGCGTATGCGGAAAAGTCTCATCGGAATGAGAACATATATGGCAGTGTTTCCCAAATCGTGGTACGCGTACCCCCAGGGGTACGGGAACAGTTTAGCGGGGGTACGCGTTCTTATGCGAAATATCTTGCAACATATGAAAATTTCAAAAATTTTTATTTAAAAACAAAACTAGCCTTGAAAATTTACAATTCGCGATCGCAACGAA
>NC_092209.1:52317056-52320521 GCF_043381705.1 Parasteatoda tepidariorum | reverse complement strand
TTTTGCCTTTTGGCCAATCTCATCCCTGAGTATTAAGTGTTGATGAAATTTAAGAAATTTCTGCTTACAGTTGATGAAATTTTTATTTCACTACCACTAGAAAAAACCTAAAACAGTGTCATTAAAGAAATAATTATCTAATCTAATATCGCAAAACAAGCGATACAAATCTATAATAAAATCAATTTAGCAAACAGCTGAGGAAATGGATTTGTTGGTAACCATTTTTATTACCATTATTTATTTATTTAATTTTTGAATGAAAAGAGTATATATTTGGCTTTTGTTGTGACCAAACGATGTAAAAGAAATTCGCCTTTTTTTGTTAACTTTTCCGGATTGTGTAAAAAACACCGAAATTTTTAAAATTTAATTGCTTTGAAATTCTAAAGAAGATACAGTAGTTTTTTTTTTTTTTTTTTTTTTTTTTTTTTTTTTTTTTTTTTTTTTTNTTTTTTTTTGTAATTCTTCAGTCATAAGAATACAAAACGGCGAAACACTATTTATTACTGCGATTATTATTATTACTATTTGAATTTGAAAAATCGTCAGTCCACCATTTTTAACTATTTACTTACATTAAAATTAATTCGAAATTTGCCTTTTTTATTAACTTTTCTGGATTGAATAAACACCAAAATTTTTAAAATTTAATTGCTTCGATATTTTAAAGAAGATACAGCAGTTATTTCTTTTCTTCAGTCAAGAATACAAAACGTCGAAAAAATATTTATTACTGCGATTATTATTATTATTTGAATTAGAAAAATCGTCAGTGAACAATTTAAAATATTTACTTACTTTAAAATTAATTCGAAATTTTAAAAAGTTAGACTAGTTATCTATTTACTGATGTGTACGTGTCTGCGACAAATAATAATAATAAATAAATAAGTTAAATGAAATCAGAATTTTTTGCTAATAGTTTCCACTCAACTGATTTATGAGGCACAAAAAAAAAGTTATCATCGACTAGGACAAAAGTAACCGCACCGGTAACATTTTAATATCAGAATGCTTAAATATGTTTTGATATCAGATTCAGTTCTCCAGAAATGTGAAAAATCTCACATTGTTCACCTAATTGTTTATGAATTACTGTTTATGAACATGCTCGGCGAAAATATTCAGATATAGTGGTGACGGCAACTTTTTTTTTTAAATTAGCAATCAATAAAAAAACATCCATAAGTTTAAATGTGCAACTTTACGTTGTTTAGCTTAAGCAGTCTTTTAATCGGTGTAACTTTAATGTATTTAAAAGTTAAAATAAGTTTTGGCAGTGTTTAGTTACAATTAATAATTTTTTTTCTTCAACTTCGTGCAATATTCACCCTTTTTACTAACCAAACTGTGCTTACCTATTCACTGATACTCTTTTTAAATATTTCTTTTTCATAAAAGAAACAGTGAGGAATTTGAAGATGAGCTAATTGATGTCTTGTCTCTCAATTTTTGATGAAACTGGCTCGTTTGTGTTCGGAAATAGAAACTCCATGACAAATGATTGAAAAATGGGTTTTTTCAATTACAAGAAGGGGATTAGATTTATTGAAGAAAGATATAAGAATGAGAAAAGTATACATGAAATGATACTTTTGTACATTTTTTATCATTGTTATTCGGAAAGGTTAAATAAGGGTGTAATATTGACTAATTTTATTTATGTAGCCTATGAAATTTCGTAAATATGCGGAATGGTTTGGTGAATTTTGCTGATTAGAGAAAATCTTAGGGAGGTCGCAGAGACCTCCCATCTCGGCGCTCCTGATAACAGTTGCTGCGTATCGAGGTAAGCAACGGTATTAACTGCAAATTGACTTCAGGCTTGAAGTCTGCCGCATCACCAAAGGTTTACATATTGAACATTGGTGAAATAAATAAATAAATAAAAAAACTTTTGAAGTTTCTTTATCAGGTAAAGTATGAATTTTTTATATATTAGTTATATTTTGTTTGTTATAAGCCTTCCAAACTCTGGAAGAAATCGGGATACATCACACTCTGTACAGCGAATTTGAGAATTTTCTTTTATAATTTTTAGCGACGAGAGGAACCAGTTCAGAAATGTTTAGAAAGAGAACCATCAGTTTAAACTTTTTAAAGCAGCAGTCTTTGTTCTTTAGAAACATTGTTTAAACCTGCAAAACCTTTTTTTTTTAATATAGAAATTGCAATATTAATGTATTTCATTTCTTTGTACTAGTAAAAATCTTAGAAATGTTTTGTACAGATTTTACTGACTCTTATGCTTGTTAGTAATAGTTGGACAATTAATTGGCTCATTTGGAAAAAAAAAAATTTCTTCTGATTTTTTTTTTCTAAGGATTTAATAAATTTTCTTTTAGATTAGTGCTTCTCAATATTTTAAAATATTACACTTATGATTTATTTATTTATTTGTATTTAATTCAGTTCAGAAACTGACTGATTCGGAACAATTTAAAAGTAGTGTAACTACTCGAGGAATTCAAAATTAAGTTTTCCAATTTATATACACATATATACTTACATATTTATAATAAATGCATACATATTCCACGGCGCTCCTTAAAAAGTGCGTCCACCACTCTCTAAGATATCCTAGTCCATCCCTGGTACAGAGTATACTTAATACTTATATAAGCATTATTAGAGGCTGGTTGCGCCATGATTTAATATTCTCAAGATACTGATTTAAGTATGTCTTCAGCTAACAATTCTTCAGCAAAACATGACAACAGCTGTTTCAGTTTGTATATAAAAACCGATAATTTTCTAATTTTATTTGTTTTTTTAAATTGCATCATTGACACAATAACTAAACAATAAAGTACGTGATCCATAAACATCTATTTTGAGTTTTTGATAAAATAGTCACAACTTCATTTAAACTATTTATAATATAAAATGTTTTTTAGTAAATTTTGCAGAAGAATGTAATGAGAATTATTTTGCCAATTAACTAGTTTCAATTGATCATACGAGAAATTTAAATATTAATGCGAAGTTCTCAGTATAAGAGCAACATTAAAATGAAAATTATTCATTATTTTATTATAAGATATTTAATATATCTACTACATTAAACAATATGAGCAATAATGAAGCAATCATAAATTACAATGTACATAAAAGATGTTCAATAAGTCTCATAATTTAATTTAATAAGAAATATTCTTTACAGAAAACTAACGCTAATTAGGAGACTTGTAACCTTCCTTGGTGTTCAAAGGGTACATTCAATTAGACTTTTTAATAATGGCCAAGTTTTTATTCCAAGCAATAGAAATGTGAAATCCAATTATCTTGCATATTTTTGTATTAAAATGATACATTATTCTTTTCTTTAGATACGTTTGTTTATTAACTGTTTTACTCCCTTTTCCTTTACTAATTTTCCTAAAAAGAATAGTAGAGGAATAGCCCATTTTTCTGGAAAAATAGAGTGGTATACAAATTAAAAACTATCACCTTTTTTTTCAT
>NC_092209.1:52253806-52317028 GCF_043381705.1 Parasteatoda tepidariorum | reverse complement strand
CGAAAGCAATGTTGACTTCATTTTAATTTGTAATGAATTGAAGACAGAAAAAATTATTTTACCGTTAAAATTATTTATACACATCTGTAACAGCAAGTGATCATGAAATTGTAAGTTATGTTGTTGGTAATAGAAAGGTAAAAATTATTCAGAAATTGTTCTTCAAATGCTTGGCGAGTTCTGCTTCAATGTTTGGCATGTTCTGGTTAGTTTTTTCAAGTTCTTCAGCTGTTCCTTAAGGTAAATTTTGATTTTTATTTGCTGCTAAGAAAATGGCGTCCGTCATGGCCGATGATTTTGTAGGAACTAAATGAAAACGTGATAAATTAATGTCTGATATTTACAGGCTCCCGATAGAGGGCGTACTCGAGCGTTGCGATCGCGAATTACGTATTTTTCTATTGGCTATTTTTTGCAGAGTTAACAGTTAATAATTAGTGATGTCAACAGCCAGTTGTGATTTTTAACTTTTGTGCATTTTTTGTAGTAAAAAATACATTCATTTTTTAATTAGGGGTACACAGCGTTACGAAAAATTTAGAAAGGGTACACGAAATTAATAAGTTTGGGAAACACTGATATATGGGAACCCAAACAAATTTTGAAAAGTAATCCTGTATACTAGAGATGTGACGAGTTCAACTCCAGTTGGGTGAAGGCACCAGCTGGGGCTCATTTACAGAAAAAATGCTTCGGGATCGGACTTAAAAATTTACAGCGATCTGCTACTTCTGTTCGTTTCTCTGTGAGGTTTACATTGTGACATTTGTGAGGCTCACAATTTTATTTGTCTTACGATTTTGATTCTCTCTTTTGAATTTTTGTTTCAGTCATCTGGGAGTTTTAATCGGTTCAATACTAGACGATGGACATCATTCCCTCACAGGTTGACAAAAGCGAAATTCAAATAGGTGATCTTATCGAGTCTGGTAATAAAAAATAATATTTAAAGAAAAAAAAAAGAAAGAAGGATTGTTGTAGTTGTAGTTGTTGTAGTTCTTTTACATCGCACTAGAGCTGCACAATGGGCTATTGGCGACGGTCTGGGAAACATCCCTGAGGATGATCCGAAGACATGCCATCACAATTTTGATCCTCTGCAGAGGGGATGGCACCCCCGCTTCGGTAGCCCGACGACCTGCACGCGAAGTCGAGCACTTTACGGTAGAACAGTTTAGCGAGGACCAATACCGCACACCCTCGGTCCTTACGCAGGCTGATCCAAGTGGTCACCCACCCGCACACTGACCGCAGCCAGTGATGCTTGACTTCGGTGATCTGCTGGGAACCGTGTCTTAACGATCAGTCCACTGCGGGACTAGGAAAGAAGGAAAAGGATAACTCCGGTTTAAGTGGATTCAAAGCATTCCTATATATCTCGGGTCGGGGTGATTACTATTCTTTCAGATCAGATTTAATTCTTATGGACTCGGGTTCGCCAGCAGGTCCTCCAAAAGTGATCCCAAAAGGAAAAATATAAAATTTGTGCAAATCGAATGGAACGGAAATTTTATTGAGAAGGTAGATAGGTAAGTACTTTATTTACGTCGCATTAGAGCTGCACAATGGACTAGGCAGCAGTCTGAGAAACATCTCTGAGGATGATCCACAGGCATGCCATCGCAATTTTGATCTTCTGCAGAGAGGATTACTTCCCTGATTTGGTAGCCCGACGACCTGTGCGCAAACTCAAGCACTTTACGTTAGAACAGTTTAACGAGGACGGATACCGTGCATCCTAGGTCCCGACGATGGGTGATCAAAGTGGTCACCCACCCCCTTTCTGCCCACAGCCAGCGATGCTTTACTTCGGTATTCTACTGGAAACCGTGTCCTTATGATCAGTCCACTGCGGGACTGAATTGAGAAATTGAATCTCAAAAAAGTCAGATACTTAAAAATCGATTTTTCGGGAACAACTAGACCGATTTTGCTTATATTTTGTATTTTGCCATGTAAAATTACATTCTTTATAATGATGCAAAAAATTTTATGATTTACACTTCAAAAATTTTCGACCGTGTTAAATACAATAATAAAAAATAATAAATATTTATTAAAATTTATTTTTTGCAATTTATTTTTTGTCTATTGCATGGTCTCCGAATAGATGAAGTTGTTTTCAATTCGTTTTAAAAGTTCTCGAGTTATAACGAAATACGCAAAACGTAAAATTACCATTAAAAAGTGTAAACTTTGTATCGCTCTCCTGCCAAACTATGGAGACCCTATTTGCAACATCGAAGTTATATTTTTGACCATAGATGGCGCCACTGAAAACACAAGAAACGCATTCTCTGCCCTAAAAATTTGTTTACTTTCAGACAGGTTTGTTGATATTGGCAAGTGGCCTTAGTAACAAACAACAAATAAAATGTTCTTATGAAATATGGATGTCAATTTAATACGTTTTTTATTGTTCTGAAATAGTATAAACATGTGAGTTTTGTGAGATAAAATATGGCCTTGCAGTGAAACATTCACAATTCGGATTTTTATAACAAACCATGATACTTTTGTGTACGGAAATATTTATGTTAAGCAAATTGCTTACAATTATTCATGTTTCATTATTAAACTGATTGTGATCGAGTTTTATTGAGTTATTTTTTATTTTAATTTATTTATTTGCCTTCAAAACACTACTACCACTAAAAAGCTAAGTTCGATTGACATTCGTAAATAAACTTTGTAGCTTCCCTCAACAGCGTGTCAAGCTCTGACAATATGTCCTTTGTTTTTGTGAATTCCCCGTAAGTTTTCAGAATGGAATGTTTTACTTCTTCTTCGATTAGCTTCAAAGCATCTTTTATTATTTCAGAGAGTAAACGTCCAAAATTATTTTCTCCAGAAAGCTTCAGTTCAAGTGTTTTGATGAAAACCTCACTATCTTCTTCACTCACAGTAATTTCTTTTAAATCTTGGCGTTTACTATCAAATTCCTTTTCATATTCTTTAATCAAAAAATCCAGGTAGATCGATTTCTTATTTAACTCAATTTTCTCTTGCTGAGTTTTTCGAAGCTGTAGAATATGTGTTTTCATTGATTCAAGTTTCTTTTTCCGATCATGTAATAAAAGTGAATGATGCAAGCAGTTTTCACTGTGAAATTTTATGTCTTGCTTCAATTTTTTTAAGACAGCCATCTTCAATGCGTTGCTTTGTTCTAAACTTTTCCTATTGTTCAGCAAAATGTATCCAGAATTTTCCCACCATCTTGTTTCTTCTGCAATCCGTAGAAGATTGGAATTAACGTTTGAACTTAATTCATCCTGGAAAAGAGAACATTATTCTAGTGACATAAATGTTCCTCGTATTTACTCCGATAAACAATTGAATATTTGCGAGGGACATCATCGTAGTTATATCGTGTCATTCGTCGATTCAGAAGCTAACCATAATCACTTCACTTCTTTTTGAGTTGCAAGTACCCAATCGAATCGAAACATAGATAATATTATATCATGTTTTTCAAAAAGGCACAGAAACTTCATTTCAACGCTGTTGTTTCCTAATACAATAGAAATCTTTCACAACTTCAATTAAAAAAAAAAAAAAAAACATGTTAAGATTAAATTTTAAATTTTACTCAACTTTCAAGCTTTGTAATAATCTATTAAAAGTATTGGTACTCCTCATTTTGTTAAAGAAAATATAATAATAATAATTAAAAAAGGAAAAGAAAAATTGAGTTTAATCGTAAAACACCATAAAAATTTTATTTTATAGTAGCTTGTCTTCGTCGTTCAGTAGACCCAATTCACCATATGACTGCCACGCAACTATATATTGACTAAAAACAAGCAAAATATTACTAAGTATAAGAACTATGAAAGCAGAACTAAATAGGAAAAAAGCAAAAAATTTAACTTACTCTATTGTAAATACTATATGGAACTGTACATTCATTCTGTAAATATATGGTACGGTACTATACATTCATGTTTAATAAAATACAAGCCAAACTTCCCCAAAAGTTTTAAATTTTTTTCCTATTCCTTGAAAAAAAATGTGCGATAAATACCACCCTTCAAAGCACACGAAGCTTTCAAAAAAATCAATTGAATGTTTTATGAGACATTTTTGATTAATTTACAGAAGTAATCTTATATTCAAGGAAGTAATTTTTTAAAATATCCAATTTTTTAACCATTTCTTTTAAACTTCATTTCATTCCTTGAGTCAGGTGAAGAATCACGTATTTAGCCTTGTAGCATACTTTTATGCTCTAAGTATGCGAGTATTTCATCTTTTGAATGTGTAGTTTGACATGTTTAAGATATTTTAACTTAGAAGTGGAAATTTGGAAACTTTTATGATTTCATTCATTATCCTTGTTCTAAAGGGTAATGTAGATTACTGGATTGCTATTCTCTGGAATGATTGAGGAAATGGAAGGACACAAGTGTCGTTAAAAATATTAACTATTGAGCCAGCTTTAATTTATTTAAATTTAATTTCAATTTGTTAATTCATAATTTTTTAATTCTGATATTCTCAGTTAAATAATTCTTTGTAACCCAACGTGTAATAATTACAAATAAAATGGTAATGTAGATTTCTAGAATTCCATTCTCTAGAACAATTGAGGAAATGGAGGAAAACTAGTGTTCTAAGAATATAAAATTTTGAACCCGCTTTTTTTTTTTGCGTTAACATAATTTCCATCTGTGGATTCATTATTTTTTAATTCTGGTAATAAAGAAATATGCATAGAGAACATCGTGTATATTTATTATTTAAGTCTTCGCGTTGAATTTAATGGTTAGTTTACGTAAAACGCTGCACTAAAATCAAACAATTTCTCCCACTTTCTCTTTTTTTTTTTCTCGGCAGAGAAATGATATAGATTATTCCATTTTTATCACCCTAAATACATATAGGTAAATATCTTTCAAGGGGGCCATAAGGCATCTATTAACGCAGACCCTATAATGCGTACCAATTTTATGTGCCTAGATTAGCATATTAGATACCTATTACCACAGTACCTACAGTTTATTAACGCAATTACAATACCTATACCTGTACCTATAACCAAATTTAATGAAACAACACTGGCGTTTATAAAGGTATGAAAATTTTTAACGGATAGGTATTTTTAGAATCCATGGATAAAAAATAAGTAAAAAGCATACACATTGCGTGACACATACAAATATTTAAGCAAAGAAGAAAAAATGTAACCTGAACTTGAAGAAGGCAAAATTGAAAACTTGAACGAGTTGAAGGCAAAATTGAAACGAGTGCTGGAGAAGCTGTGAAAAGAATGAAGTGAAATACCTTCATGTCTCATCTGGCATTCCAACTGGTTTTGATTTTATCACATTACCCATAATTAATTAAAGAAATTTTCAAACTTTAAGTAATTGGTATCACTGATATTTTTGTTCTTTGGAGAAACTTGTACAGTTAAAGTTATCTTACATGCCTCTATCAAAAACCAAAAAAGAAAAAAAAAAGAGTAAAATGGCGGGAAAACAACCATGCAGTCACAGCAATCTATTATGCAATCAAGATAGTAATTGTAAGGATTAAATGAAATCCCAATTACTTGTGTAATTGTAATTCAAAGTTAGTTGTATTTGCGATTGATTGTATAAAGACCAAAAATTACGATTAAAATTGCAAATATTTGCTTATAATCTTGATTAAAATTGTAAATATTTGCTTATAATCCTGATTAAATTTAAAATCGTTATTTATGACTACTTGAGCTCAGGATTGTAAGCAATTGATTACTTGTAATCAGACCAACTCTGATTAATACATACTTGATATGCTGCTATTTTCTTTTTAAAACTATGTTCCATTTCTTTCTGGAGAATTGTCTTCAAACTGCTATCTAGAGCTAATCCTTGAAGAATATCTCTTTTGCTAGCTACAGATACTTTCTCTTCTGTTTCTGATATCTTTTCATCAATACTTTCGACATTGTACGCCTCTAACTCAACCAAATTGTTTCTCAGTACTTGCAGTTGTGCATCAAAGGATTTGGTTTCGTTCCTCAGTTTTACGAGACCCGTCGCTAAATCATAAGATTTGTCTTCCTCAGCTTTTAATCGTGCAATGTTCGCTTGAGGAATGGCTGCTTTAATGTTTCGGTAACTTTCCATCCCATCTTGAATTGCTTTCTCCAAAAGATTGACGGAGTTTATTTTATCTTCATACTCTTCATTGCAGACATTTTGGTATTCTTCTATATCATTTTCTATTATTCTACATTGCTCCCTTCTCCATTCTATTTTAGTTTGAAGATTTTCAATGGTGATATTAAGGATTTCTCTATCTAGCTGCGACAAAGAAGACTTTTTCTTTTTCCCTTTTTTACTCCTCTTCTTTTTCTTTTTTGACATTTGAAGTGTTGTAAGTTATCTAGTGAATTTCAAATTACAAAAGATAATTTCTGTAAACTTTAGATATTATTTTGAATGTTTGATTAATAAAACAATGCTCATTGTTTACCACATATTTTTAAGTAAGTTCCATATCTTAAAGACGATTTAAAACACGCAGAGAAATTTTAGAATAAGTATAAAAAATCTAATACACATTTCTATATAGTACATTAAAATTAAATGAAATTGCGAAAATGATGAGAAAGGTTCGTTTATTCTCATTGGACTGATAAATTACATGAAATGATTCAGTTTTCTTACATGAAGATGAAAATTTTAAGTGGTTGTCATCAGCCTAGATTAAAAGTTAAAACTGAAAGGAGTGCCGCGTATTATAAAAAAATCCTATGATATTATTACCGTATTACGCATTACTTATTAAATCAATTTATAAACTTAAAACCTTTTTACAATTATTAACCAGAAACTGAGTTTATATTTTATGTTATATTTTTTTTTTTTTTTTTTTTTTTTAAAAAAAAAAAAAAAANATGCTTGCTCTGATATCGCATCTCTGCACGTCATTATAATATAAAAAAATAAATAAATAAATAAAAAAAAAATAACAAAGGTAACATAAATTCATTTGGATTGGCACAAGACTGGTATAAAAAATCAAATGCTTCCTTTAAAGTGAAAAATAGAGATCTAAATCGTCAATGTTCATCACAAATTGAAATAAAGCACGCTTAAAAGAAGAATATATTTTGATGTTTTGCAACTGAAATGGTAATTTATTATATAATTTAGGTGCTAAGTAAAAAAACTGTTTTCGTGAAATTTCTTTTGTAAAGAAGGGAATCTCATACATTTCAGTTGGTCTCCTTTCAGACACATTAGTTTTTAATTTGCATATTAATTTATTGTTGTGTAAATAGAGTAAAATACGAAAAAATACATTATGGCGAAATGGTAATAGGTTAATTCTTGTATATATATTGGTAGTAGTTACACTTGAATTATTTATATTTAGAGAATTAATAATCTTGAAGCATTTATTCTGAACTGAGATTAAGGGAAGTAAATTAGTTTTATATTCACCGCCATATATTATCGCACCATAATTAATTAAAGAATAAAACCAGGAGTAATAGAGTGCTTTCACAAAATTAAAATGAATTTTATTCTTAAGGTGATAAAATTTAACTAAAGCGAAACACAATTTTTTAACTAAATTGTTAATATGTGTTTTCCATTTTAAATTAGAATCGATATATAGTCCTAAATATTTGATATTATTTACAGATTGTAGAATATAGCATTGACAATTTTCATTAGTACTTTTGCAGGAGAGAGAGTGAAATTTTAAATTTAACCTAAATTATTTAACCTAAATTATTTAATTTTATTTAAATTTATAAAATAAATTTAATTTTTTATTTTATTATAACCGAGGTTCAACTGGCAACCCAATTATGTGTTTGCGATTATTAATGTTCATCTCCATAGCTTTATAATTTTAACCAAATCCAGAAAATAAGAGAACTCCTGGATAAAGCATTCGGAACAACTAGCCTTCGTAAAGGGCTTTTTTTATGGAACTAACCAGCATTTGCGTTACATGGAACGAAAAATCACCAAACCTCCTACGGTTAGCCGGACGGCTGGAGAATTCTAAACCCATAAGCCACTGAGGATATGTTACATTACTACTGCTGTTTGTACCAGCCTATAACAGAGCTTGTATCAACCAGACATGGTTGGGATTCAAATCTGAGTCACCTCATTGGAAGGCGAGCGCTCTACCCCTGAGCCACTACGTCTCTCATATCACTAATTGTTTAGTGTATTATTGCTTCTGTGCTCTAAAGAAGAGACTGTTTGCAACTTGTCGATGTGGCATGATCATTTAAACAAAAGGCGTAACCTTAAGGGTCTAAGCAAAAGGATCTAGAAACAACAATTAAAATATTAGTTTCCTTACTTAATAGTATTAGCTGTGAATTTTCTGCTGAGTCACACTGGCTCAATTTAAACTTATTATAAGTTTTGTGTGATACTATGTCTAATCACCATTCTTCATTAATTATCTCAGAATCTGCCAATTATTTCTCATCTCAGACATTTGTTTTTCTTCCTTTATATTTTTTAAAAAGCTTTAAAAAAATTGAGAGAGGTAAAAAACCTCGAGCACAGCAGCTTGTGCTGTTTATCATATCATCATCTTCAAATCATTTTTCATCCTTTTTTTTCCATCTTTTTCAGATTATTTTTCAATTTAAAAAATAAAATAAAATGAAAGATGACATTTGAACGAGTCAGAAAAAATTTATGATTAAAGAAAATAAGCAGTTTTTTTTTTATCATCAGTGATAAATAAGGAATATTTTCCCTCTTTTTTAAATCTGTTTTTTTCCTCTTGAGTAACATCATATGCAGGGAAGAGGATAAATGAAAGCAATGCTTTGATTACTTAACCTTACTCAATTGCCATCATAAATATGATCATTCTCGGTTCTGTTGTTGTTGTTTCTATTGCCTACTTGCCAAGCCTGCTTGGGAAACCAAGCGAGTTTAAGACAGAGGGTGGGTTTATTGTTTTTCAGTTGAGCCATCTATGGCCAAGAATACAATTTGAGCAACACACACGTCACAACCCGTTTTACAGAGAGGACCATTCGTACATCCATTAATTCATTCATTAATTATCCAGATAATAATTTTAAGCTGAATCAGAGAGTCACCAATCTCTAATTCAGTACCCCCATGGGTATTGATTTGTTGGAGGACTTTGTGAGCGTGACAGATTTAACGAGCACCGTTTAATACACGGGATTTCTTCGGCCGATTTTCTGCTCTTATGATGCTAAACCCTATTTTCAAAACAATTTAATGTTAAAAAATTCTGGTCTTTCTCTTGTCTGCAAAGTTTTTGTGATGGTATGGTAATTTTATTTCTACATTTTCATCAAAAAGTTCATCTCTTTTATAAAAAAAATTTCCTTCAGATTTTCTTTATTGTGCTTAGTGTAAATATTTATACAGTGCGCAAATTGAAGAAGACATCATAATCAATTTTTGTTTAAAAGATTGGACTTTCTGAAGCTAAGTGCCAATTTTAATGACTTAAAAGGTGACCTTATGTATGATAATTATTTAGTGCAGATTAGAAAGAGACGCGAGAACGTGGGCATCATAGGAGCCCGGTTTTTGAAGAGGCTGTAGTTATGTTACACAGCCACAAAAGCTCTCTAAATTTGTCTGATTAAAAATATTTTAAATCTGCAAATCATTTACTAAATGTCTGCAAAATGCTTAATTATTTTTATCTCTGTCTTATCATTCACTGTCTTATCTGTCTATTAACTTTGAGAAACTTAAATCAATGGTGATTCATGAAAAGTTTTTAACTTGTCTGAAATATTGGGGGGGGGGGCGAGCTTATCGAAATTTCTAATTATTGAGGGTGCATATACCCACCATTCCCCTTCTCCCGCCAATGACGCCCATGCTCGAGATTATACTTCTTTGACACGAAACGTACATGTTTTTTATTTCCAATGGATTCGAATTTTAATCACTTCAAAAATATCGCAATCTTAAAAATGTTCTCCCGATTGTTTCTAGTTTTGGCAGGAGAGCTGTTGAAAGTTTGGGCCCTTTAATTACATTTTACTTTCTGCGTATTTAGCCATATCTCGGGTAGTTTAAAAGTGAATCGAAATTTTTCCCCACAATTCTAAAATTTGATTATCCGAAGATTCCATGCAAAAAATAATTTCTAAAAAAAATTATTTTATTGTTTTATTTTCTAAGGGTTGAGAGAATGTTGAATTGAAGATATTCAAATTTTTACACCATTTTGAACTATGTAATTTTAAATGACAAAAAGCAAAATTTGTTCGAAATCAGTTGAATAATTTCTGAGTTGAGTTATAAAATTTAAAAAAAAAAAAATCATATTTTTAGAATTCTATTTCTCAAGAACTATTCAACCAATTTCATTCAAATTTCACATTTTGTCATTTAAAATTATATCGTAGGAAATAATAATTGACAAAGTCTATCAATTGTATGATCTAAACAATTTTATCGAATGCACAGACATTTTCATTGTTTTCACAGTGATTGTGATTTAACTGGCGCTATAATTGAAAATTCAACATTAAAAAAGAGCATAAAATTAATGTAACACAATTTTGTATTTATCTATTCAACGCTTCTTAAACCTTATAGATTTAATGATATTTATTACAAATACGAAATTTAGAAATACGAGTCGTACTATTCCCAAATCGTATAGTAACTTTTTTTTCTATAAATATATCTTTTATATTTATCTGTCTTTTTTTCTAAATGGTATTTTTTATTTAACTTTTGCAGTACAAATAGACAGTCTACTATACTTATTTAATAAAAATAAAATAAATTTCTACTTCCATTACTGGATATTTATCACGCTATCACCGAATTGACATCTTCCTTGACGATGCGAAGCACTCGCCCCCATCCGTACGGGATCTTTAAGAGTGGTCACGTGGTTTCCGATGGTATACGGACAGTTTCCTTCCTTTTTCTTCTAAAAAGAACAAAATTGCGATATTTATAACCCAAACTCACCTAATGCTCCATATCAGTCAAAAGCGTCTCTTGCTTCTTTGAAACACCGCTTTTTAACTTTTTGCGTGAGATATTTTTTTTTAAAACTTGGCCCAAATTTCCTTATAAATAAGGCAATTTAAATTTCAATTGAAATATTAATAATTCAATGATATTGAAGAATTTTCTTTAGGACTTCCAAGTAAAATTTCTTTAATGAAAAATTCGAACTTACAGCAAACGATATTTAAAAATTTTAATTTTTTCAAAGTAATTTATTTTCTTAAGTAAAATTTTTTTCTAAAAGTAAAGTTCATCAGTTTGTAACATATAAGAATGTGTTTCAGTTTTTAAATTTCAAAACTATTTTCTAAAATTTCACCATGTCTTACTTTAGAGAAATCTATCAACTCTGTGAATCGTGTCGGCAAATCGTTTGAGTTATTTCAAATATTTTTCTCCTGGATTCTGAAAAATAGATTAAATCGTTTGATTAAACTGTTTTAAAACTTTTCATTATTATATTAAAATGTTATAACGAATAATGTTTTCATTAGAACATGAAAATTTCATTTTAACATTAAAATGTTATATGAGATTCAATATCGTTAAATTTAAAAACATGAATTTAGATTATGCTTATGTAGCTAATATGCTCTACATCTACGTTTAAAATAAATCGTTTGCTAACATTAGAATGAAATAATGTGCCACGATTGCATTTCGAAGTGTACGAAATGCCGTAAGTATTGCCGGCTTGTGACAACGTTTCTTTTCTCCCACATTGGTCTATGTGGTTTGATAGTTGGCTATAGTTTAATTGGTGCATTCACTTTTGAAGCTTTGGAAGCTAAATATGAACAAGTGAAACGTGAAATAGTATTTCTAGAAAGAAACAATACTATCAATGACCTGTGGTCTATCACAGCTAAGTCAATAGTGCTTTCTGAAAAGAATTGGTCAAGTTTAGCTACAGAAATACTCCAGGTACGTTATTTTAAAATATTATTATTCTAAGTACTGAATTAGATAAAGCATTGAATGGAATGTATGTATTGAATTAGATAAAGCAATTAATGGAATATAGACTGGACTCGACAAACATACTGCTCCTAATCAATAATTTTTTAAGCATGATTTTTTTTTTCAATCCAATTTTTTAAACATTTATTCAGGGCAGTAACTGGGCAAACGCATGGAAATATTCTGATTTTTAAGATCGGAGATTTTAGGAAAATTCCCGATTTTTTCGAAATTGCATAGATTTATTCCATAATATCAAAACAAAAAATGATTACAGTTTAATGTTACAATTACAGTTGAAACAAAATGTTTTTTACATATTTTTATTTTGATTGTTTTTAACCTTTAGCTAGGGCTTGCTTATGAGAAGGGGGCTGAGTGATTGTCAGGGTTGCAAAAATCACTTTCATTCATAAATCAGGTAAAAATTTTACTTCATTTGAAAGTTGGATATAAATATAAAAATTGGAATATAAAATAACTGAAAGATATAATCTAGTAATCAGCTCAAACAATTATAAAAAAATAGAGCTGTCTAATATTGTATCAATATAGCCTATGCAAAACATATCAATACAATTGAGTGAAGAGCACCAGAAACATTTGAAACAAAAATCGAACTTGTTAAGTAAAAAATGTAAAATAAAATTAAGAAATGCAAAATAAAAAAATCAAGCGAAAGTCGAAAATGGAGTTTTATTCTATGTTTCTTTTAATTTTTTATTTTACATTTTTTTACTTAGTAAGTTATATTTTTGTTTAATTTAATTTTTTTCGGATATAATCGTGTGAGCTGATCACAAGATTATATCTTTTCCTTTATTTCTTTTTTTGTAGGCATCTTTTAAAAATTTTTTAAATATTTTTAAAAACATTATTATATATATATATATATATATATATAATAATGTTTTTAAAAATATTTAAAAAATTTTTAAAAGATGCCTACAAANATATATATTTTATAAATAAATTTTTATATATAAATTTTTTATAGATATTTACATTATATTTGCATTTTTTTTATATATTCATTTTTTTCCCTCATAACAATTTTGTGTTTCTGACATTTACAATTTATTCAAATTGTATGTTACCTGAAAATACGTATTTGCGTGTTTCAGGATTTTGAGATAACCATCGTGAGAGCTGTGAAAAAAGATGGATACGATGGTAAAGATGAAAGTCCTTTGCAGTGGACATTTTCTGGAGCATTACTTTATTCAATTATTGTAATAACTACCATTGGTAAGTGTTCTTGTTATATTTAATATTTTTAATCCATAATTTTTAGTTTCAAAGAATTTTTATTTTATAATAAATACTTTTTCTGTCTTATTTCGAAGCCTGTTAAATTATACTCTCATAAATGGGATTATTTCAAATGTTTGTATTTAAAGTTAAAACCAAACTAAGTTTATATTAGACGCTCATCATAAGAATGTGTCTTTAAAGCAAGGAAATTTAGCTTCAGGTTGGTTATATGTAATAAAAATTATACTGCTTAGGACAACATGAGAGATCTTTCTGATTTGATTTTATATTTTATATCCGTCGTTGAACAGCCGACCCAATTTTGGGTTTACGACTACTAATGTTCAACTCCGTACCCTTGTAATTTTGAACTAATCTAGAAGACAAGGAAACTCCTAGATCAGTACTTCCAGAGGTATTGATTCGTTATGGGAACATGGAGGACTTTGTGACATGACAGATTTAACGTGCACCAGTCACCATTTACTACACTTTGGCCGTTGGGGATCGAACCCACGAACTCTTTCACATGGGCCCAGTGCCATACCAACCAGGCTATCTCGGCTCTTGCCCTAGAAACCGAAACTTAATTCTGTTAGTTCATTATGCTCAGAGAAGTAACATACACCGCTCCAACACAAGAGACTCTTCGCGCCAAGTTGTTGAACATTTTATAACTCGTTTTCATTTTTTTAAATATATAAACGGCGTTGCTCGACTCATTTTCGGAATTATGAATATCGATGTTCAACTCGTAACCTTCCATTTTAGAGCGCAACTTAGAAGATAATGGAATCCCTAGATCAAAAATTGGGACAAACTAGTCTTCATTCAACTTTTCTGTGGAACTAATCCGCCTTTGCGTTACTTAGTGAGGAAAACCATGAAACCTCTTACGGTTAGCCCTACCGCAAGGGGTTCTAACACAAGATTCGTCAACTACTGATGAGGATATTCTACTTCAAACTACATCATGGAGAATTTTTTAATAGAACTAAACCGTATACTTCGAAAACGTCCCATGGTTTGCCTTACGTCAAAGGGGCCCATAATCTGTTTATCACTAAGGACAATCTACGTCATCACTGGGGTCGGTGTCAGCCGAGATTAGAATTCGTATCAGCTAACTATCGCTGGGATTCGAACCTAGGTTACCTCATTGGCTGGTGAGTGTCCTCTAATGCGTAGTTGACGAAAATGGAATGCGCATTGAACGTGATTAAATTGAATTTCTAAGCCTTTTTTTTCTTTTTTCTTTTTGCTTTTTATCCACTCACTTTTTTACCTAGTGATCGAAATTGAAGTTAATTTTTATTACAGATTTCTTTTTTCCGTGTTTTAAAAAAGTAGATATATCAAGTTACATCGACATCTGTGAACCAAATGGACTCTATGTTTGTCTTAACAGGGTTATAGTGATTATAACCAACCTATATAATTGCAATGCATCTACTTTGTGACAAAAGAAAAAAAAGAAAAAAAAAGAATCTTTTTTTTTTTTTTTTTTTTTTTTTTTTTTTTTTTTTTTTTTTTTTTTTTTTTTNAAAAAAAATTTTTTTTTTTTTTTTTTTTTTTTTTTTTAAGTTAGAATTGCAAAAATACACGCATATAAAAAAACGTTTTAATTTCTTTTTAAATTTTTTTTTAACATTTTAAAGGATTATTTTAAACTGCTAAAATGTATTTTAACAACAAAAAAAAAAAAATACAGTTACTTAGGAATTATTATAGACAGGCAAGGCAATACTTACATGTTCCCTTACATACGTTGCATGTTGAACTAACAAAAAAAAAAAAAAGGAGTAACGTGCTTGCTGATCTATAAAGAGAAAGTTGTATTATCCTAATAGAACTGAAAATAAACCATTCACTTATCTCTTCCTGTTCGAAAATCTAATAAATCTGTTCCAAACTGAACATTCTGAAAACATGAAAGACTAACAAATTCTGGCACCAAAAGTGTAACTCAACAATTCGTTTGTTTTCATAATAAAGTAAATATTTTAAGACGGGAACTCAATTAATGAAACAGCCCTCGTTACTTTCAAACATAGATTTTTGTGTCAAACATTATTGAATTTTATTTTACTTTTACGTAATTTTCAATTTCATTTTTTTTACTAACAATTTAACCCAGATAGAACTACGGCGTTACTTTTATATATTTTTTCTGACGTTCTGATTGATTACAGGCAAAAATATATTTTGGTTTTTTCAGATTATAATAAACAGTTTAATAGTTACTAAAAAAATCTTTTAGATTAATTATATTTGTACTAAAACATAAAATCCAAAAAAATAGTTTACATTTTATTTCATTCATATTCAAAAATTTATTAATATTTGATTTTTGAAATTTAAGCAACTTCAGCGTTTAATAACTGATTCTCTTAGATCTAAATAACAGCATGTAAGAGAAAATTTGTAAAATTATTGTTTGGAAGGGAGCCGTTTTTGGAAGATTTTACCTTTCACGCAGAAAAAGAACCGGCGTTTCATGCTGTACTTCATACCCATGAATTAATAAAATCCTAAACATAATATTTTCACCTAAATTTTTACAAAATAAGGAAAAAATACGAATAATATGTTTAATAAAAATTTTGCGTCAAAGAGGTTGAGAGTTCTTGTACAAAGTAAAACTAAGAGCAAAACTCATAAAATGCATAAAAAAAAGTAAATGAGAAGTAATTAAAAACAGTAATTGACTCATATGGGATGTCGTAGAGTTTAATCATTCCAAACACATTAATAACAATATTAAAAAAAATTTGAGAAAATGCAGTTTACTATTTATTTATTTATTGTTTAATTATTCATTACTTACATATTTGTTAATTAATTTACTAACTGAAATACCTATATTTTTCTGTAAACTTACTTATCTCTTAATTTTCAAAACTGATAACTCATATTATCCTTAATTCACATATACACATATTCGAATAGGTATATATTATATTTTCACAATATATTTTCTACGAGAGAATATATTCAACTTTATGCCACTATGCGACTACTTACCCACTTGCAAAATATCGATATATTCTACAAAATTATCATCTATAATATTTAAAGGAAGATTTTGTGCTGCTGCAAGGGGCCCTTTTAACCCACAATCTAAAAAGTCATTTAAAAATTTCAATTAGTCTTTTGGGGAGAGACGTTTGAGAAATACATTTAACCCATTAGCTATTGTTATAAATTACACAAGGTACAAATTTTTTGCCCCAGTTGCACAAATAATTGATCTTATCTAATTCGGATGGAAAACAAGGGCAATCGCACCCCCTCTGCCTTAATGGCAGACGCCAACAACAACAACATCTAATTCAGATGTGAGGATATTAAATCGGAAATTAGTTTTGCTCATAAGACTACAATATTTTTAAAAATAACATTTTTAATTTTTTTTTTGTCGAGATGAACGAATTTAAAAACGTTATATATATAGCAAGGGGTTACATGAAAATTGCAATAAACTTTTAGGGAAATTAGGGAACATCATCAGCATAAAAATTGCGTGAATATTGCACACAAAGAATCAGCTCATAATAGGGAATGGCGGTGTAAGACGACACTTCTAAGCATTGGTTCATATGCAACTTTAAACCCAGAAGTTTGTAGCAACATTTATATTTAACTAATCCTATATATATATATATAAATAACGTTTTTAAACTTGTAAATATCGATAAAAAAATAGATAAACAATGTCATTTTTTTAGAGAAACAAAAGTTGTAGCTTGGAGGGAGAAATCGATTATACATTGAAAATTAGCAATACGAAAGTAACTTAAGATGCGTTAAAAACCTCAATCAAAATAATAATAATAATAAAATAAAAATATTGTTGCTCAGTGTTATTAATAGTCAAGTGTCAAAGTCAATAGTCAATTCAGAGTATCAAAAATACCTAGAATAATGAATTTTTAATTAAGTCTAACATGTCAACCTAAAAATGACTACAACCAAATTGTGACATTATAGTAGTATAAACCAAATTTGACAACTTCTATTGATATCATGAAAAATCAAGTGTTAAAACCCTGTCCAGATAAATAGAGAGTAAAGAGGATATTAATGACTCTCTACTTATATTGTAACCCATATGAGCAGACAACATATTGTAGGTTATCTTTTACTATAGTGTTCATGTTGAAAAGATAGTAACAGTATTTACCCTTTAACTTTATAAACAAAAGATAACAATTTTACTGCACCAGATGTATGTTTCAGCTTTAACGAGCTTATAAGAAAATCATTAAGCTCTGGAATTCTTCCAAGATAAATTATTTCTCGCTTGTCACAAATTATTTTAAGAAATGAAAATAAATAAAGTAAACAGTGCCCAATATGGGTTTAAGAAACACAGGTCTTTTTTTATTTTTTTAGAAGAAAAATAAATTGTTTTAATGATCAACTTGTTTTTGAAAATGATTTGAATAAATTTACTTAAGATTGTGAACTCTGATACTCAACTAGTTATGTTAAGTAAGTCCTTTAAATTGCTAAAATATGCACTGTATTAAAAATTATGTTTTGAAAGATTTTTTTAAAAATCTATCTATGCAACGACATAGATATAAAGTTCTTTTAAAATAAACAGAAGGTCTCCTTTTTTTTCATTTATAATGTTAAATTAAATCAGAGACTGTCCAAAAATGATGTCACGCTTGGAGAGAAGGAGGGGTTCATGAAATTGAAGCAATGATTGACAAATTGCTCCAGAGAAATCGAATTTTAAATATCTGACTTTTTTAAAATTTGATTTCGCAGCTAGGAGCTATGCGAAGTACGTTTTTGTATATGGTTTCGTAATTTAAAATATCGTCAGTCTTAATTAATTAGCATATTTGCGGTCACTCCCTCAAACCATTGAGATTGAGTCCTAGAACGTGAAGATCCGTTCACTAGGATCAAAAGTTATTCAGGGTGGTTCGCTTTTTGTTTGTCGCACTGTACTAATTTCCTGGTGGATATAAAAAAAGCCTTGATCACTTAAATCACAAATATTTGATAATTTCCTAGCATTTCATAAATCACTATTGAGAAAAGTATAGAGTTTGAAAGTTTAATGAACAAATTTGTAAAAAGTGCTTTTGAATAAAAAGCTATTTTATGTTAACATGAATTGAAACTTCTTAATATCTCCTCATATTTAACCAAGCCAATATTTTTTTTTTTCAAAATCATTTTGAATTTTGGAAAATTAAATTCGCCAGTTAAGTTTGTCTTTTAAAAGTAGCGAAGTAGTGACCACGATTTGGAAATAGTTTGTAGTCATTATATTAAAAAAAAAAAATAGTTGTAGTTAACTACAATTGTAATAAAGAAGTTGTAGTTAACAACAAAGAAAATGTAGTTTTTCCGACCACTGCTTATAAGTATAATAAAGGAACATTACTTTTTTAAACTTTTAATCTCATATAATATTGTTATCTGGATTAAGGTTGTTGCGGTTTTGTTATAGTCCATTTTAATAAAAAGCCATAGTGGAAAGATATTGCTGAAATCAAAAAGAATAGGGATCTAAACGAATGGAATAATAGTGGCAGTATGGTCAGCATACCGCCTTTACGTACAAGAAAAGCTGGTAGCCATCACTCTTATCTAGCTTGGTTTCATGCCACCATCGGAGATAGAACCTCTGGACAAAAAACTCAGTGCTTTAAACACTGTACCAACTCAAGAGCAGCACACTATGTAAAGCCGAATAAATAAATATTGAGTTTCGGTTTCTCTCGTGCTCCAAATTCTAAATTCGTCGCTGAAAAGGGCGACTGCTCTCAACCCTAGAGAGTATAGAAACTTATTTCGACGAGCCTCTTACTCCATCTCTGAAAAATATTTTGCCGTGTTGGTTTTTTTAAAGACACTTTCATAAGCCAAACTCGCCAGTCATTGTCCTTGCTAATTAAAGCAGGAAAGCGTCTTTAGTTTGGTAAGAGAGCACCGCAAAGGTGAAAGTGCTACTTTGCTCAGAACCCTTGGGATAGATGGCAGCATCACTAACCTGTGAAACCACTTCTCCAATTCAGACATAGATCTGAAGGGGAAAGAAATTTTTCCTAGATCTCTGTATCCACGGTTCTACTCAGTGACCGACCACAGCACTTTCGATTCCAAATTTACGAGCACGTATATCGTATGTACTTGATGGTTTCAAGCGGAGTCGAGGATCGAGCCCCGGCATTTCCGAATCTGACGTCAGATTCTCTAACCAAGCTACCACGGCTCACATTTTGCTGTAAACTATTATTAATAGTTAACACTTAATTTTATGGTGTAAAGTTTCTCGAAATTTTTACGTTATGAAAATACACAGGCACACCAATTTTCCAAATTTCTCACTTAACAAAAATGAATTCTTAAATTTGCGAAACATCTGCAAGAAGATTGATCTCTTTCTTGATTTTACTTTTCATGAGTTTTAATAGGCGATGATTTAGGAAAATTTTCTTTATTTGTTTGAAATATGGAGGGAATTTAAGAGATTTCTAATTATTGAAGGAGTACATATACCTACCCTCCTCTCCAACAACGGCGCCCATGCAATTAAATATTATTGTGCCAGTTTTAAAATGGTTCTAAAACAACACGAAGAATAAAAAATGAAAGTGTTCCATATAAGAAAAATACCTTCAACTTAAAAACAAATAAATATTTATCTAAAATAAAATAAAGGAGCTGCTGCTAATCCTTTATTATTTTTTGAAAGTACAAAAAACCCTGCAGAATTTTATTGTTCGTTTTTAGTTTTTTTAATATCTAGTAATTTTATTTTTATAATGTCTATATTTGAGAAATGTCTCATCTATATGATACAAAGTGAGTTTCTATTAAAAATTCATCTTTTTCATTTATTTATTTAAATTTTTTTTCCCCTGCACACAATACATTAACTTTGACAATCGATTTTCCCACTTGGCAAAGAAAAATATCTTATATATATTATCATTACCGCTGATTTTTTTTTCTTAATACCTCACTGCCCACTGGGAATTCAGTTTAAAATGAAGTGAGGCGTTAATAGTTAACTGAGCAGGGAGAGGTATTTGCGTCCATTCGCCTCGAGTTCCACAGCGGAACGCCGCTTTGTTTATCTTTTGTTTAACACTGAAGTAAGAAGACATAAGGGAGCTGCGCTAATATGGTATGTACGTTTGTAACTTTTGAATGATAAACATTGCATGCGATATCGCTAATTTTAGATTCCCGGGGACAAAATTTTGAAATTTTTTGTATAGAAATTTTTTATTTAGATTTACGTGTGTACTATATACTTAAAGTATGATAGGAATACGAGAAAAAAAAGTTTATACGGATATGTTTGTAACTTTTGAATGATGAACATTGTATGTGATATCGATAATATTAGGTACTCGAATGCGTTCGAGGACAAAAATTTTTAATTTTTGATTTAGAAATTTTTTGATTTCGGTTTACGAATGTGTTCAATACTAAAACAGGATATGAATACAAAAAATAAGGAAAATTTTTTTAAAAAAAAATACGGTAGACCTTTAAAAAAATCGAAAATTGTCATTTTTTCAAAATTATATAAATTTGCTAAAATTTATTATTTTTCCATTTTTCCTGCTTTAAATTTCAACTAATGACAAAAATTAGATATAATATTGATATATAGATATTTTTCAACAAATTTAAAAATTTATTTGGCAAAAAAGGCCAAAAATTGCAATTAATTATTTTTATTTTAGCTGTGAAATACAAAATGATCGTTTAATCGACTTTTGCGTAGCCTATTCCCTAGACCTATGTATAAAAACATTCCCGCAAAACTTCAAGTCATTTGAACTAAAATTTTTTAAGAATGAAAAAAATGAAGAAATGAAGGAAGGCATTTAGAATAAAGGAAAATGGCGGAAAAATAAAATATGGGAAAAAGAACAAAAAAGACATAGTTGTACATTTCATAACTAATATTGATGTTTTTTTTAAAATCATCATAACTTCTGTTTTATTTGGCGTAGAAACAGAACAATTTTTGAGAAAGAAAGGTACCTAGTTTTATTTTACATAAGAAAAATAGAAAAAATATGATATTTTGGTCAAACATGACTCGAGAAAGGTAGTAGGACTAATTAATTTTTTTTTTATAAATTACTGTTGTATTTCTGAAAATTTCCCAATTGGTAACTAAATTTAAATCCTTGATTGACGTCTCCTATATTTTGATCAATTATACTATTTTGTCACATATATGTAGAATAAAATTTTAACCATATTTTTTACTGTATTTCACATAAAAAAATTATTAAGTAATTGAAATTTTTCAACAAAAAAAATATCTATAACAGCATATTTGTTAAGTTTCGATTTTTCTAAGTGGCAGTAAAATGTAAATTGAAAAATTAATTATAGACAAACATATTTTCATATTTTGCCGGAGCTTAGCAATCATATGAATATATGATTATCATGTATTCATATGCATGTTTAATTTATTCTTCTGTAGTGGTAGTTGAAATCATTCTTAATTAAATTAATTAATCCGAGAATAAAATAGAAAGGCAAAAGTTTTACTGTCACAAATTTTTATAAATATATAAATAGAAAACTCTTTAAACTGGAAGAAAATCCAGAAGAAATGACAGCTTAATGTATAAGATAATAGCAAAAACATAATAAAATAATAGCAAAAAATAATAATTGCAGAAAAGTTTAATATAATAATAATAGAAAAAATAATAATTATTACAAATAAGTATAATATAATAATAATTATTACAAAGAAATATAATAATAATTATTACAAATAAGTATAACATAATAATAATTTATTACAAATAAGTATAATATAACAATAGTAGCAAAATATAATAATAATTGCTAATAAGTGTGGTATAATAATAATAGCAAAACCTAATAATAATTATTACAAATAAGTATAATATTATGATAATAGCAAAAATAATGATAATTGTTGCAAAAATAAGTATAATATAATAATAATCACAAATAAGTTTATTATAAATGATAATGGGAAATAATAATAATAATTACAAATAAGTATAATAAAACAATGGAAAAAATAATAATTGTGAATAAGTATAATGTAATAAAATATAAAAGCAAAAAAGACCTAGTTTTTTATTGATTTGAATGGTAAAGTCGCTTTAGAGATGAATTGTAGTCAGAGCAATTGTTTTATTATGATATTTCTTTTTCAAAAAGCAAAATTCTTGCTAATGTTTTACTTTTTTAAAAAATTTATTTTTATTAAAAAATTATGTTATTAATTTTTGAAGAGCTTTTGCAAAATTAGCAAAGTAGTAAATATTCCGATATGGCTTGGAAACAAAATGTTGATATGAAGTAAATTGAATCCGATAGAGTTATTTCTGTAAAGTTTCTATATCAGTTTTTAATCTTAAAAGTGAGCTTAGCTTAAATGTGATTTATATTCACTTATTAAAGTAATCTATTCGTCTACAATTCTTTTACATAAATGTAAGAATAATTTTAAGAGGAAGAATATTAACTTTAAATTTCAGAAAAATGTAGTATTTCAAGTGATAATATTATTTGATAAAGAAATGTAAATTTTTATTTTATTTAAAGTAAATGTTTCGTTTTTGCAAGTTTTGTTTCATAAACTAAATTGTATGCACGGTAGCATAACCCTCTTTTTTATTTTTCTAGTAACCAATTTTTACGTTGTTGTTTCCGTGTTTATTTGAATGAGATTTAAATGTATAAATAACTAACTGACTAAGTAAATAAAAACTATTTACAGGTCGGTGAATGAACTAAGTAGAAGGAATTTTTTGTCTAACTTCGTGAAATGTGAAATAATAATGCTTTTGCTTAAGCATGCTATCAGTGATTTCTTTTTAGAGTTGAAAGTTAAGCTTGAAGAAGAAAAAAAAGATATTTCAGAAAAAACTAAGCATCTTACACCAATCTTCTCATAGTTTAAAGATGAAGAATTTTTATGATGCAAATTTAAACAAAAAGCATAATTGTTTATTTATTTAAAATAGTTTTATTATTCGTATTTGGTAAATCTGTTTTTACACATAATTCTACCAGTAGGGATCATTTTTATTGAAGCTGAATTTTATTCGTCGATCAGGTTTTCATGACGCTAACACAAGTGGCATGTCCGCACCAAGAAAATGTCACTAAGTAAAATTAAAATCATTTGCGAAAAATCATGTACCTTCGATAACATTTTGAAGTCAATAAAGGTAACCCCTAAGAACGACCAATCTCCATTAACGACCATTTTACTGTGGAACAAAGGGCGGTCGCTCCAGAGAGGTTTCACTGTTTGTTTTGTTCTATTTTGACCCAAAAATGAAGCAGTACAAAAATGTTTTCACTTCAAAAATAAAAAAATGCATGTAACTTAAACATAATTGTGTTTACAGTATTTCGTATAACATTATATAAATATAATCATACAAATTAAATAAAGGTTATATTTAATAATTTATTTTTCAATGAGAACTGATTTATTTATCAATTCAGATGTTTATACTCTCAGAAGTAAAGCTCTCATTTTCAACGAATCAGCAATTCTTGAGCAAGTATTTCATTAATTCTAAGAATCATTTCGTCTCGAAATCACGTCATTTGTGAGGAAACGCAAACTCTCTAATGTATTACGAAATGTTTCCTCAACTCTAAATCTCATCGTAGTGCATTGCGAGAGATTATTAACTGGAATGACGAAACTAGAATAAAGATTCGACAATCGAAAATGAAGTGACAAATCAAACTATCCGGTTTGTGTAGTGGTCAAGGAGTTGGTTGCGTATCTAGAAGATCCGGGGTTCGAATCCCGCTTTGAGCATGGGTGTAATTTATCTCTATGCTGTATCTGCCTTTGTTATGTTGTGTTAACCTATATGGTACTCTCTTCATTTGCCCACCTATATGGTTTCACAGTGGTTATTAGAAATGTTAGGTACATAAGGCACTTCGAGGTTATCTTTTTTGGAACAAAAATAGAATGACGAAATATTTCTCTAATTATAATGAAATTTGTTTCCTCAAGGAAGTAACGATAGTTATTTCTTCACTACGACCAATTTTTTGGATCGGACAGTATACTATAGTATTCCTATAGGAAACTGTTTCGTCAAAAACAAAGAAATTTCGTGATATTTGTGAATCCATTTTTTACAGTGTGATTAAATTAGTGGTTAAATAAGAAAATAAACGTAACCAAATGACAAATTTAATTTATTCATTTATTTTACTAAATCAGAATGAATAAAGAAACCTTTTTGCAAAAAGAATTAAGGAAAAGGAAGAAAAGGTAAGCATTTTTATTCATAAAAAAAATGACTCTGTGACTTGGACCATGTCTGTATTCATCGAAAATAGTAATTACATTAGTGTAGTAGTAATTATTTTTTTTTTGCCGAAATATCGATTTCTCTTTTTCCTATCTTATATTGATCTTCTATTCTTAACTACAGGTTATGGAAATGTCGCACCGAAGACTTCTTGGGGTAAAGTCGTCACTATCTTCTACGCAATTATAGGAATTCCACTTCTGCTTTTATGTCTATCCAATATAGGTGATTCCATGGCTCATTCTTTCAAATTCATATACTGGAAATTGTGTTGCTACTTCTGCATACGCCCTAAGAAGCGTCGCAAAAAAACTTCAAACAGACCACTCCATATATCGTATTCAGCACCTATTATACACCAAGAAAGCACAAATGGTATTTCAATGCAGCCAGGATGTGTATATCCCGGCGACAGAGACTCTCCAGCCTTAACATCAAGTGGTACTTATTATACTGCACATTCAAACTCTAATCCAACTATAAGCTCTTGTAAATCTACTCCTTGTCATCTAAATCATGCAAGGATGGACTCGAAAAATGATAAGACTTATGATGGGTTCCCGTCCATGGTGAATAGCTACGATGCGTGTAGTCCTCATATGCGCAACGTAGAATTTGCGCCGGTTATTACAAATAAATACGCTTTGCAAGAAGACGTGCATATTAACTCTGAACCATTGAGAAAACACAAGGAACTGCTATCGTCAGTACCTGCTTTGCTTACAGTGATGAGTTCATCGTATTATAAAAACTTCGGATATGGAATCAATAAATCTGCACCAACTAAAGACAGGTATGAGTATTGAATGTTTATTTGAAGAGCTTAATAATAAAAAATGTGTTTTTTAATGATATTTTAATTTCCTGATTTAGAAACATATCAGTTTAAGTAATATGGTCCTGATTTATAAGCTAGGTGTTTTTTTTAATTTTTTTTTTAAGCCTTTTACTTCTACTCTGAATTTTTTCTTTTCATCACTCAGCTGTATAATTATTATAAGAAACTCAATTCAAAACATATTTGATCCATTATTATCTATTTTACAAATTGTTTCCAGGTTTAAAATTCATTTTTTACCATTTATCAAAGGATGCCTGAAACTTTATTAGGTTCAATATTTTTTTGTCATTTCCTTTTCTTATTTTATAGGTCTATAAACCTATAGGAAAGACGATAAGCTATTAAATTACTGGCGTCTTTTTTAATAAATTCAGTTACAATGACAATTATTATTATTACAATTTGTTGATGTATTTTATAAGAAATCGTTTTTTCTTTCTTTTTTTTAGGTTTTTAAAATCATTTAGTATTTAATTATTTGTTATTATGTTCTTTATTTAAAAATCGTTTACTTTTAATTTTAGGAGCATTATTATGGATTAAAATATTCATATATATAAATTTCTTTTACTTATAAGTCAATTTTAGATTTATTTTTGTATGTATGTTTGTTTTCGAGTGTTGACTTTAAAACGTCGTGATGTGGTTATAATAGTTCGTTTAAAAAATAAAAAGCAAGGTAAAAACTTAACAACATTTATTCATTATTCTTTATAATTAAAATATTTCATTGACAAAACTACAATAAAAATTTGATTTCACATTCTTGAACTCGATATGCTCCATTTCATAATTTTTGATTAAATACGTATGCAAATTAACCGATGAAAGGCTACTAATTATTTTGATAATATTTAATGTGAAAAATTAATTGTTTTTTAGCAATCGTTTTTTTTAACACTCTTAAAGTATTAGGTTTTATGTGGAACAGTTGAACTCGCAAACCAGCAGTGCCGGAATACCCATTAGGCAAGGCCTAGGGCCCCTTTAAGATGGATTTTTTGAAAATAAATTTTAAAAAATTAAGAAAAACAATGATTTAAAAAAATCAATTTCAAATACATATGTTATGATTATTTTTTAGTTCTAATTTAACAATAAGGTAAAATTCAATTTATTATTATTTTAAATATGCTTTCTTGAATGAAAAGATATATAAATACTTTTATATTTCAATAAATAAAAAATGTACGAGAAAAAAAATTTAATCTAAGGGCCCCAAAAATTTGAATGACCTAGGGCCCTGCGTACGCTTAATCCGGCACTGCAAACCAGGGATGGTATGCAGTCAAGTTCTGAATTTATTTTGGGGGTATACATTAGCTGATATATAGTTTTCAAAAAAGAACTCTAGTAAAGGTTGAGAATCAGAGAAATATAATTCGTTATTCTTAAATTTGGTTATTTTCGATTACGTTGAAAAATTTTGACATAAAAATATTGACGCAATTGTTTACAATTTTTGCTATTTCTTTTTTTATTTTCAACTGACATTTTACTCATTAATTTCATAAAAATAACGGCACTCTTAACGAAATGAAAGTCTATTGTTTTAATATGAACATAATTACAAGTTTTTACAGAAAATTTAATCTCTCGGAATCTCTCTGACCCTACCACGGAACCTCAGAGACCCATCTCAGAAATACCATTTGACAACGCTGCTTTAAACATTTATATAGTTTTAAAATAAATATCCAAGTATTTCTGGAGAAATTTGAAGAAATATCAAAAACTGAAAGTGTCTATTGTAGGGAAGTGTGTTAACGTATGTAGATGTACTGGGATTTTCCTGAGAGATTAAATTTATCAGGGGCTATTATTTCTTTTAATATCATATTCAATGGTTTAAACTATACACAAATTTTATTGTTTGCTAAAATAGCATAACTGCAATGCACAAAAAAGCATTTTTTTTCCTAATTTATAGAGTATCCTGGAAAGAGGAGCTTCACAACAAAGAATATAACGACAACGATTCTATGAACAGCTTATCAACTCAACTAGAGGATGAAGAAGTCACAGTACCCGTATGGCTATGTTTCGCTTTAGTACTGAGCTATATTTGCGGAGGAGCAGTACTCTTCACATTTTGGGAAAAATGGAACTTTCTAGATAGTTCATACTTTTGCTTTGTGACTCTGACCACCATAGGTTTTGGAGATCTTGTTCCCGGAACTGCAGTTCTATCTGATGATAACCAGCTGACTTTGGGTCTTTGCTCGTTGTATTTGCTGTTTGGCATGGCTTTGTTGGCCATGTCCTTCAATTTAGTGCAAGAAGAAGTGACAAGATCGATGAGATGTATGGGACAAAGGATTGGCATTATTCCCATGGATGAAGATGATGACTAGCTCGTGAAATGATTCGAAGCATACTACCAAAACTATGGACTTGAGGAAAAAAAAATTTGATTAATAAAATAATATTGGTAGCTAAGTACGTATAGAGTTTGTATTTTTGAGGCCTCCCTGATAGTCTCAAACGTTTTTTATTTGAACGTTACAAATTCATCCTGTTATAATCAACTGGAAGACATTTTCAAACGTTCACATTTAAGTTGTTGGATCTCCAATCTCTTTGAAATACAAATGCTTTTTTTTTTGTGTGTTAAAGGTGAAATTTTCTAAACACGGCCTCCTTCCAAACAATAATCTTTCAAGATCTAAAAGAAACAGTTATTCACTGAAATTTCGTTAATTTACAAAATCAATTATTGATATATTTTTAAATTTAAACGAGAATAATTTATTCTACTTTGATTTTATTTTATATTTTAGTACAAATATAATTCTCATATTCTAAAAGTTTTTTTATTAACCATTTGAATGTTGTTTTTTTTTCGATTAAGAAATATACCAAAATATATTTTTACTTGTAATTAAAGCAGAAAAAAATATCGTAAAAAAATATATACAAAAGCGACATTAGTGTCCCACCTGCGTCAAGGATTAATAAAGTTATCTTGATGGCAAAAGGAATAAATATTACGATTAATTAAATTTTAGATTAAAATCAGTTGTAATAGTAACTTAAAAAGTATAGAGGCAAAATAACGTGAATGCAAGACTGATAGGAAAGGTAAAATTTAGAATGTAGTAAAAGTTAAATTTGAATATTTAATCAAGTGCGTAAATAATTGTTGCTCACTGTTATCTACATAATTACACATAAAAATTTTAAACTTTTTTTTCACTCCTTGCTATGATGTTCTTGCATCGCAGATGTAATAATTTTTGCTAAGGATATTTAAACAATAGCAAACTGTAACCTTCAAAAGATTTTAATTAAAGCATTAAACTATGAAGCTCTCATCTCAGCAAAAATTCTGTCTTAAAAATGTTAAAATAAAGTATATTATGTCTGTGGTGTTTGACTTTTAATGGAGAAAGAACAATTTTGGTAATAATAAACACTGCAGTTGACAAAAGTAAATATTCAAATAATTTTTTTCCCTTTCACAGACTGACTTTTAGTTTGTAATGGTATTGCTTAAGCTAGAATTCTCATATTTAATTACAGGAAACATTTATAACAGCAATAGCTAATTACTCGTAACAACTGATTTGTTGTAGTGGAAATATTTAATAAGCTACTAAAGTGACTTTTTAAGTTGAAGGATTGTGCAAGAATTAAATTAAAAAAAACGAAAAATATTTAAAAAAAAACTTATGACTTTTTCCTTTTTGGGAAGTTATATGGTAGCTATTGAATGATTTAACTCATTGATTTATGCATTTATTTTTATAATTAAAGCTCTAATATTGGGGTTATAGTTCACAAACAAAATACTAGAAAAAACTGGCGAGTCTACTGTGCAATAAAATATTTCACAGCTTGGAGTTTTACCATCATATAAAGTTTTCCCTAAAGGAATATCAGTAATAATCATTTGTGAACTTAAAGTATAAAAGAGAAAATGCTATATATTTAGCATAAAAAGTGAAAAATCTTAATTAATGAATCCTATTTGTGACCAATTTTTCAACAATTCAAAATCAAAATCTTCACCAGAATCAATAAAAATAAGTTATAATCTGACTTTTTTCAAATACCTGGCCTTGTATTGATAACTCTTTTATTATGCTTAGAAAAATTCTAGCATACTATCACTTTATATTTTTAGAAGATAAATCTTTCCAAAAAAAGGAAAAAAAGTTTTGAAGCTCAATGCAATTGTGCTTTCACTTAACATGGTCAAATTTATTTTGTATGTATTAGCAAGTTAAAAATAAAATTAAAAAAAAATTCTCACCATATTTTTTAAAAAAAATCCGATAATTTTTCTAAAAGTCTCATTTTATTCTTTTAATTTAAATATAGTAGAGATTAACAAATGGCACACTATATGAGTAGAGAATTTAATAATGGCACAGTACTATAACTTGGAGTGACTGTTTCAACCTCTATAAAAGAAATGCATGAATATATCATCAGTGAGATTTTTAATCTGGACAGAGCTCAAAATGTGTGTTTAAGAAAATGGATACAGCAAAGGAAAAATTGTGAATATAAAAGTTTGATCACACATTAATAGTAAAGGAAAAGACGTTTAAATTTGTTTGAAACAAAGAAATAATTTTTTTCCTGTTTATAAAAACAAATTCGTATACAACAAGTTACATACATTTGTAAACAACAAATTACAAGATTATAATTAGTTTATTAAGACAAACTGTATATAATCATAACATACAGGTACAAATATATCACAGATATCAGAAACTATCAATAGCACACATTATTTAAAAATATATTTAGATCTATCAGATGAGACATTTATAATAGAAATTTACAATATACAGTCCTATGTCTTACAATTTATATCATTTTATACTGTTATTTGCAATTAAATCTTGAAGGTATGAAGAAGCTTCGCCCATTAACAGTTCAGATAACACATCTGAGAATCCCATTTCATGAGCTAAACTGTATTTCACTTTTATATTAGAACACATAGAAAGTAGTAATTTCATATTCCGTGTTGTACTCTCATTTTTAGAAGGCAATTTCTTATATCTGCAATAAAAAATTATAAATATTCACCTAGAGGATGATGCAAAAACACAATACGTTTGGAACTAAACCCGCCTTTTTAAATAACGAAATTTTATAACCAAATATATGAGACTGAGAAGAAAATGTAATTTTAATTGCAAAAGCATACAAACTAAAAAAAAAAAAAAAAAAAAAAAAAAAAAAAAAAAAAAAAAAAAAAACAATACTAAAAAAAAAAATAATCCCAATCCAAAATAAGGGCAATTTTAATGTTTATCAAAATTAGCATGATTTTTTTTTGTATTAAATTAACTTAAAATTCTCAGATAAAATTTTCTTCTTCTGAAAATTAAAGGGTCTTTGAACTTTTGTTTACAGCTAGTACAATAAGTGGATAAGAATTAGAGGCTTCATAATGCAAGTCTTAAAGCAAAGCTTTAATTATAAATCAGGCTCTTATTTAGTGACAAAACTTGTTTCCAAAAGGTTCAAATTCAATATCCCTGTCACCTGAAACAAATTTATCGATTAATTTTTCGGCAACAAAACTCCTTTTATTATTTTTGGATAAAACTGTATATTAAGCAGTTTCTGATATTAAAATATTTTTGTTGTTTCTAGTTATTTAGATCAAGTTTATTATGGAAGATATTTTTATTAGTTGCATAATTTCCAAGAAAAAAAATTATAAAAATAATAAAATTCTTAAATATGGAATTTTGCTTAAAACAAAACTTTAATTTCCAAGTACTCAACTAGAATATTTATTTATGATAAAATTGCATTAGTGCAGAACATAAAATAAAAAATTGTTAGGCAGTTTCATTAAATATAAAAGATCAAAGTCTAACCTTTTAACAACATCTGATATTAAAGATGTTGGTAGACCGAAATGAGCTTGAAATTCAAGCAAATAATCTCTGTCTCCACGGATCACCACATTATGCAAGAGTGCCTGACTCCATAAATGATGATTACCATATTCTTCAGCCACTATGAACGCCTGAAAAAACAAACACATGAATTATCAGCATAAACTAGAAATCTTATCTTGTATTACAAACATACATTGAGAACTAAAACAAATTAAGGAAATATTTAAAATACATAATTTAAGATTAAATATAAAAAGGTTTATTTTCCTGAAAATTGAAGTTTAAAATATAATCGAAAATAAAAATTTATTTTGCTTCATAGTTGAAATGGAATGTAGATCTTTCTACCACCTTAACTATGAAGCAGAATGTTTTCTTTTTTTTTGTTTTTTTTGTTTCCTGGTATATGACTAAAACAGTACAGACATGAATTTAAAAAACAATAATTTTCTTTAAGAAATACCAGATTAATGAAATTCTTATGTACGCATAACAATTTTAAATTGATTAATGTTAATAAACTAATAAGCACTTAAAGATTTTAAAGTGTATATTATTTAAAATAATATTAAAATAATCTGGATAATACAATTAATAATCAATATATAGCTCAAATTATGACAAAATTTAAAACAATACCAATAAATCAGATCGTGTATAACAAACATGCATTAAGAATTTAATAAAAGTAAAAGAATTATTCAAAATACATAATTGAAGATTAAATATAAAACGATTTATTTCTTCAAAAACTAAAGCTGAAAATATAATTTAAATTTTTTTTTATTTTGCTTTGTAGTTAAAATGTAATAAAGACTTTTCTACCATTTCAACTATAAAGCAAAAAATCTTTTTTCATTTTCTAATATATGTCTAAAATAGTTCAGGCATGAATTTAAAAATAACTTTCTTTCAAATATACTACATTTATGAATTCTTTACATATGCAAATCAATTTTAAATTAATTAATGTTAATAAACCAGTAAGGGCTTAGAGATTTTAAAATGTACACATAACTACAATAATATAAAAATACTCTGGATGATATAATCAATAATCAAAAGCTTAATTAATGGCATAAGATTTCATAACATTACCTGAGAAAACTTATTATGATCAGTTATAAATCTTGCCACAGAAGTTTCATCAAGACCTATAATCCAAACCCCATCTGGAACAAAATAAATTTGGAGGGCAACCAATTGGGCTAACCTGGTACAATTTTGAGCTTGGTGCAAGCAATCAGCCTGCAATAAAAAATTAACAAAATTAACTATAATTTATTTTGATGTAAAAAAGAAAGAAAAAGAAAGATTTCATGATTGAATTAATTATATCTAGTACCAAAACTGAAAATATTAATTTTAATCCCCTTCTAAAATACAACCGTAATGTCTATTAATTATTGTAGATGATATTTATGTTATATAAAATATACATAATAATACATTCACAAAATTACTTGTTAGATACATGGATTTTGGATATATTTCAGTAAAAACAACAAAGATTGTTTTTCTATAACTTTAAAAAAGGACTAAAGAATTAGAAAATGATGGCAAGTACTATAAGCTACAATGATACATGGTTAAACAGGCTCAGTTAATGCAGATGTGGTCATCATGTGTTTTTTTTTATAAGATAACTGAAATTAATCATTCAAAATGACTCAATTCACTTAAAGACTCAACTACACAAAACTTTTTATAATTATTTTGTGCTGGATGTATGAAAAACAACAGACAAAGTATTCTCAAAAAATTTTTCATACATTTTGAAAACATAATATAACAGGGTGGTCACTCAAAACAGATTTCAAATTTCCCTGATTTTTCCAGGTTTTCCAGGTAAAAATCTTAAAATTTCCAGGTTTGTGTTTTTTTCCTTTTTTCTTATAAAGTGTAGGATGTGTACAAGAAAAGTGTCTGCATTAAAAAATATCTTATTCAAAATGTCATTTTTTTAAACATATCTTGAAAAAAAAAATTATTTTTTACAAGATATATTTTTATTATTTTTTAATGTTCTGGTACAACATTAATTTTTAAAAAATTAAGACGTGGAGAAAATAATTTGTTTAGCTTGCAGAATATATTGTTTTTATTGAATAATTTTAATTGTTTTTATTGAATTTAATGTGTTACTTTAAGTAGTATTTGCTCAAAGTGTACCTACAAAATCACAAAATCAGAATAACCAATAAAACCTTGGATAAGTATTGTTTAATATATTTTCATTAAGGAAAAGAAAACCGTTTCAGGTGATTATATATCAATAATTTTTAATAATTACAGTGGCTCCCAAAAGTGCTCACTCACTTATAACTTATATTGAAATAGGAAATAAAAATTCAATAATTAAAATGAATATTTCACAATGGGTATTTGATAATAAGATGTATAATCTATTCTTAGCAAAACTGCACGGAATATTTTAAAAACAAAGCAAAAGTTAATTTTTTAATCAAATAGTAACAAAAATGTTACCCCACGAAAGTCATCGTACATTTAAATGTTTTGGATCTCAGAATTAAAATTATCGTCAATTGCTTTTTTTATTTAATTATTTTTCATTTAATTTTTTATTTCTTTATTAGCAATTTAGTATCAAACCTATAATAGCAAAATTATATTTTAATTTTTGCTTGCTAACTCCGTAATATTTTATTTTATCATTTAAAAATGACTTGTGGTCGTAATAAAATAGACCAAATTTGATTATTTGTCTTCATAAGAGGTAAATCAGTAATGAATATGTTAAATTAGTTTACTGTATTCAATTGAACTGTGCAATATGTGATAAAATGCTTAAAAGAAGGACTTCATATCAGAGATTAAAATTATAAATTTTGTGGAAAAATTCATAAATTTGCAATTGAGTGTTGTAAAAGTTTCTGTAAAAATTTTAAAAAAATATTCTGCACGAATTTCACCTGACAAAAAAAAAACTAGTTACACGTATTTTCAACCTTTAAAAGCTATTGTAGATGCTAAAGGAAACTCCACTAAATGTTAATTTAACGAAAAATTAGATTTACTAATAGACTGAGTTTTTTCTTTAAAAGTGTATGATGACTTTTGTGGGATAAAGTTTTTGTCACTTTTTGATGATTGATTCCTTAAAAATAAACTTTTCCTTTGTTTTTAAAATATTTCATATTGTCATTTAAAATATTTCAGTTTTGTTAAGATTAGAACACATTTTTTATCATTAAATATACATTCTGAAACATTCATTTTAATTAATGGATAGTCTTATTTCATTGAAAGTCATAAGTGTATCAACACTTTTGTGAATCACTGTAATTACAATTCAATATAAAGCTGTACTGTATACTGCATTATACTGTATTTCATCTTACCAGTGCTTTTTATAAAATTCACTGATCATATTTTCCTTAAACCAATATCTCAAGTCAAATTTTTAAATAATGGTATTTTGAAATAGCATTTTTATTTTAAGAGATTCAGTATAAAAAAATAAATGTCAGAAATGTAAAATTGTCTAATTTTTAGTTCTATACTCTATAGAAGAAAAAAAATAGATAAAATTCCTTAAAATTTATACTTTTTTGATTTTTTTTCTTATTTGAAATTAAAACATTTAAAGAATTCCAATCTAAACACACAGTTTTTTAGTTTAGCATAGTTAATTGTTTTTGTTTGAACAACTGGAATCTTGTACAGTGCAGAACTAAAACACTAAGTTTCGTTTTCCTTCTCCTGACTAAACACATATGAATAAAAAAAATTATATTTTATGTATATACATCATTTAATATGTTTCCTATATATTCCTTAGTCATTGTCAGCTTTTTTAGGTAAAAAGAGGAATAGTTTTGAAATATCATCTCTGGAATGCAAGCAACATTTACGAACTTTCGATATTGTGATAACTATACAATTCGAATTTTGAATCAAAAAACTAATATTTACCAACAAAACCGTAAAATTTGATATTAATATATAGTTAGTTCTAAAAAAAACTTTTTTCAAAATAAAAATATACTATAAAAGGTTAAAATGAAATAGAAAAAATTAGCATTAATGCAAGAATTGTAACAATTTGTCGACAAACATTGCTGTTAGTGATGGGGGAAAATGCGTGATTGGTTGGTTTGCTGAGAAAAAATAATTTACAGATTTCTTTGAATGGGAGTTCAAAAGCTTTCAGAAAAAGAGTGCAATATAAAATCTATTATTATTAAATTATAACCAACTAATTTTTAGAGAATTTAATAAAGTTAAAAATACAAAAACATTTTGACTCATTTTGTCAAAATAGAAAAAAATTACCACTCTCAATTGCGAACAAACTTGAATCATTGTGTGAACACGGACAGAATTTAAAAACCGAATCCTAACCCCGTCTTCCACATCCACCATAATCTTTGCCTTTCCTAAATTGCACAGTCTGCATAGAGATCAAAGGTTTCTACATTTGCATGGGAGAATTTTATGTTGTATTCTAGTTTAACAGGGTTATAATGGAGCAAATTTTGATGAAAGCAAAGTAAGTTGATGATATTTTAACTGTTTGGAGATACATTTCCGTCTAAAAAATGTGGGTATAATGGATGAAACAATTTAAATTAAGAAAATTAGCAAATAATTTAAATTAGTGAAATTAAAAAAATATATAAGAAAAAATTTCCAGCTTTTCTTTAAAATTTCCAGGTTTTTATCCATATTTCCCTGATTTTTCCAGGTTTTTTCCAGTATAAAAAAAATTCCCTGATAATTCCAGGTTTTCAAGGTTTTCCAGGTGGGTGGCCACCCTGTATAATGCATAAAAATGAAAGAAAGATGATATATAATAAATATCAGTAAGAACTTAAGATAATTGCAAAATATATAATTAAAAAAAAAAATTGTATGAATTACAAGAAACAATGGAAAAAATTAGTTAATCTCATAGAACAACAAAATTTGTTAAACAATTATCAAAAAATGTATAACAGCCTTTGTCAACTATTTATTTTGAAGTATTTTTAATCTGAAAAAAATTAAAAGCATGAAAAAAACAATTAACAAAGTGTAATAAATAAACATAAAAAATGACATAATTTAATGGTATTTTTTCTGTTGTATCTGTTCACAAAATACCTTTCCAAAGTTCCAAACTTTAAAAAAGATTCTTCACAAAACTCCAAGATTAAAAAATGACACTTCACAAATTTCTAAAATGGACTTTTCATAAAATACTAAACTTTGAAAATAATTTTAGCTCAAAACTCATTTTTTTAAATTAAGTTTCATTAATATTCCATTTTGTTGCCATTCTTACAAGTCAAAAATCAATTTTTATGTTCATAGAAATTTGTATTTTTGTAAAAATTGAAATATAAATAAAAACTGATCAGAAAATTTAAAGAAAAAATTGAAGTAATATTTCCAACAATTGATTCCAATAATTGATAAGTTAGTTTGCTTTAATTTCTCTGTATTTCAATATTCATATAGTCTTAGACATATGTGGTTCTTGTAAAAATACATATTTTGTAGAAATAAGAACCACATTTGGTGAAATTAATTTTGGCAAAATTTCTTAAAAATTTTCCTTATCATTCTTTAAAATTTCCACAAAATTATAAATGCAGGACCCTAGTAAAATAAACCTGGATTGACATACGCTTTTTATAAGAAGTTAAATTTTCAGAAACATAAAAATTTGAAAAACAATATCGCCTACAAGAAAGAAATATAATAAATTTCCTTTCAATATTACCATGCAATAACTCTTTGCTGCGTCAGACAGAATTTGAAGAGCATTTTCTAATTCATCTTTCATATCACTATCAAGAGCTAAAAATATGAAAAAGCACACAAGTTTTTTTACAATCAAGTAATTTATTGAAATTACATATTCAAATGCAATAAATATTGTTTACAGAAACTTAATTTATTTTACCAATTGAACTGAAAGTTATTAAAAATTATAAAATATACGAAAAACCAAAACTGAAGTAGTTATGTAATCAACTTTCTTCTATGCATCAATTATTTCATTAGTTTTGTAAATTACACAAAATTATTAAGCAACATATGATGCTAATAAGTAATTGGTCTTAAATTGCTTATTATCAAATAAAATAAAAATAATTTTTTAAAGAATAGCATGGTTGAACTATAGAATAAAATTCTAAATTAATTATAAACAATTCTTAAAACCAAAACATCATGAAACGTTAAAATTTCTTTTTCTTTAAAAACAATTCATAAATACTTATGGGAAAGATTTTTTACAATCTCTAGAAACTTAATGTTAAAATAAAATAAAAGTTTCCAATATCACTTGCTGCCAGTAGAATATACATTCTACTGAACTAAGAAGATTTAATTAAAAAGTGCTCCTGGTAAAAAAAAAATATCAAATGTATAAATTAACCAAATAATTATAATTGATTAGAATTGAAAGATCTAGTGATACATATTTGAAGCTACATATAAAAATAATAACTTACCACTATTTTTTTTACACAATTGTGATAAGAGTTTCTGCACTGACATTTCAAGAATTTCAGCCTTCTCACGATGCATGCCAAATCTGTTGGCAAGTGTATAAAAATAGTTGTCATTCTCAGATGGTGGATATTTCTTCAAGTAATCTAGTAATGCTAGTCTAAGATTTGGCATCTAAAAATACAAAATAACAAAACAACAATTGGGTATTTGCAACTTGAGAAGAAGTGAAGTGATTATGCCTAACCATGTAATTTAAATCAGATTTATTTGGATACCTGTAAGCAACGTCATGCGTGTGTGCCGAACTTGATTGGCTTCTGAATCAACAAATGCCACAATTTACTCATGATGACGTCACTTGCAGACATCCATTTGTTTAAAAAATAGAATTAATTTCACGATCATACGACAAGAAAATTATTGTCTTAAATTAAAATATCTATGCATCTGAGACTTAATTTATTTAAATTTAATTTGATTTATTAATATTAATTTTGCGCAGATTTCATTTTGAAAACTGTATCTTTTTGAATATGCATAATTAGAATAATAAAAAAAAACTTACATTGTCCATTTTCTTTTCGAAAAGAATACTGAATTTATCATGTGATTTCAAAATGTCAAAAACATACATCATTTCACTGTATCTGTCTAAGCCTGTCAATAAATGAACCTAAAAGTACAAAAATACATTTTTGTCATTCCAAAAATTTACACAATGACATAATTAAAAATCCATAATAAATTTTTTCTATGAAACAAAGATATATTTCTCTTATTTCACAACTTAACAAAGAGACATAATTTTAAATCAATAATGTAATAAAAATAATTTAGTAAATATGAAGCATGTTCAGATTGTAAGGAAAAATTCAAAATTCCCTGCATTTTCCTTTTATATTCGATGAATTTTAAATTATTTTGCAGGTTTTCCTTGTTCTCTCTGCAGAGTAGTAACTCTAAAAATCTACCGTAAATGATAAATTTGTAATAAAAAATTAAATCATTTGTTTACTATGCTTAATACAAGTTCAATACATTTTTGTAAAATGAAATAAGGCATTATGTTTGAATAAAAGAATACCACTAGAGCAGAGAATAAGCAGCACATAATTTTTTTTATCAACAAATTTAATGCAGCAAATTCCCTTACTTTTCATCAAAATATTTTAGTTTGCTGATTCTTGTATTAAAAGTTTAATAATTGCTTTTCTAAACTAAAATATTATAAGTTGAAATGAATCCAGGAAGAAAAAAACCCAGCTGACATTTTATCACTACTTGCATTATGATATTAATTGAAATATGCTTACAGAGAATAAATTATCTCTGGAACAGTCCATTGTAAGACAGAGAATCATGTAGGCTACAACTCTTCAATTTTTTGAGTTGTGCTCAAAATTACAAGGCTATGGAGTTGAAAGTCATAAACTCACACTTGGGTGGACTGTTCAACAAGAGTAATAAAAAAAACAAGTGTATAGACATTAAATACTTGTTGATTGAGTATGTTTTATAATATAAGTAGGCCTTGATATTTACATATAATAAGAAAAAGTTCTTAATTTTATTGATAACAGAAAAAAATTCAGTGATTATAAAACAAAATAGATTTGGCTACCATTGTGGAAAATTTTTCAGCCTCTTCAAGCAAAGTTACTAAAGTTTGTGCATTATGAAGAATTTGAGATATTCCATCCATATTGCATGCTGCTGTAAAGCATTCGTGAGCACAAATACAAAGATCTACCAAAACTGTGAAATCTAGAAAAATAAACAAAATATAAAATAAATAGGCACAAAATATTAAAATGAACATATTTTAAAACTCCAACTTTTTAGAAAATAGTTTCTAAGTAACCTTAGTTTAAAGAAAACAAATTAATGATGAAAGCAATAAATTTATGAATAAGATTAATTTTAAAGTTGAAATAAGTTTTACAAATGTGAATTTTGGTAAATGTATTTATTTTCTTACAATTGGCTTATCTAGGCTTTCACATTTTTAACAAAAACATGGCTTACTTTTTTGAATGAAAAACTCTCATTTTTAGAAATTCAATAATTTGTGTATTTTTTAAAATGCCAATGTTGAGAAGTCATGAAGCATTTTCACAAAAGAATATGAGATATATATATATATATATATACTGAATAAATATTTTGACACAAAGAACTAAAATTTATTGGGAAATAATACCTTTGTCAAAAACTTTCCAGCTATCCTAACCTATGAAAGATTTTTACATCTTCACAGCAAAGACTACTACACTATGCTAATGTGTTCCCCCTAATGCTTTCAAATCTTCCTTCATTCATACGAATACTAATTGCAATTCTCTGACATGAGTTCCTCACCAACTCTAAATAGTGCTTGGAAATGCATCATGTTATGATTGGTCTGTTAGCTAACACAGTATTTTTAGCTTTGTTTTTCAAGTTTATGTCATTAATTATTGTTTTGTTGAAAACTTTGCAGTTTCCTTTTTAAATTTGTTTTGTTTTCTTTTTTTCATTCACATCTAGCGAGCCTTGAAGGTGAGTGCTAAAAACATTTTAATTTTCCTTAGCTTTATAATTTGTGAAACAAATGAAAAATGCTTATTTTAAAATAGGACTGATAGGTTCTGAATTGTTCCTTGAATTAATTGTTTAGAATAATAATAACATTTCCCGCAAGTTAATATGTAAGTAGTAAAAATTCAAAACCTATAAATAAAATTACACATACCTGCATCGCTGCTTTTATAATTCAGTTCAGCAGATTCAGTTGAATAGATTGACATTAGAGAATAGCCAAGTACGGATGGATTTTGGCAAAGTTTTACAATCAGCTGGAAGCCTTCATTTGCTCTCAATGGATCATAGATTACCTGTTCTGAAAATGCACTTTCATCTTCAGGGATCTTTACTGTTTCAAAGGAGATAAAATTACATTTACTTTTTAAAAGAAATTGAAATACTGTAAAAAAAATTTTTTTAAACAAAAATGCATAATATTGGAAAAAGTTGTTAGAGTGCATTTTTAGTAATAAGTGAGTACAAATTAATTATGCCAAAAAGACCATGAAAAATACTTATTATTAAAACAGGCATAATTAAATTTTTATTTAATTTGCTTAAAATAAAATACTATTTTGCTTTAAAATAAAAATTGAGCTCGGTTTGATTGCTATGGTTAATGAATTGTTAACTAGATTAATCTGGACATTATGAAAGTCACTTTCTTGAACAAATCTATATTTTTTTTTCTCAATTTTTTTCCTAAATATTTACGTATGTCTGAACAAATGCTATTTGAAACTATTTTATTTAATTACTTAAGCTTCATATTTGCTATCTAATCTAGTGAATTCAATTCAACTCACATAATTTTTAGTATTAAAAGTTAAGAAATTTTATCGAAAAAATTAAAAATTAGGAAAAAGAAAAAGATTAAGTTAAAATCAATTCGTGTTTATGCCAGTGATTTTTATGGTACTGAATCAGATTCAATGATAGAAAGTTCTGAGGATGGATTAAAAAGTAGATAAAAGGAAGATAGAGTCAGAAATAAATATCTTCTTCTAAGCGTAAATAGGTGTTAAGGGTGTAGCAGAGAAAGAATGTCTGTCGCGTAAAAAAGAAAAGCGGTGAATAGTTCATAAATGATCAATATAGCAGAATATCATGTTCTGGAACTTCCCTTTTACAGTTGCTATAATAAAAAAAAAGAAAAATGCACTTTCTCTCAAAGTTGTACTGATGCGATTTTTCCATGAATGTAACTCTATTTGTATCTTTCGAATTAATTCATCAACAGTACCTTTCAAACCACTTATAATGATAAAATTCCTTTTAAACATTAAAATTATCTTCATATTTTTATTAGTGTAACATTGAGTTGTGCTTTTAAATTTCAAATATAAATTCTGAACAAAGTAAATATTGCCGTTTCATAAAATCAAGAAGATTGCACCGCTTAATAATATAGAAATTTTAAGAAAAAAAGCTATACATACCTAAATCATAACTACGGAGTATCTTTAAAGAGTTCCAAATTTCTTCACTTAAAAACTCAGCTACCTCTTTATCACTCAAGTCCCGAACAACTATAAAACTCTTCGCTATCACGAGTTCATCATTCAGCTTCAAAACAAGGATTTTCTTCAAAATTGAAAATGCATTCTTTTCTTGAGCAACGTTAATGAAATCTTCTTTTAAAATCTATCAAAAAATTACCCATGTATCACTAACTTTATTTAAATTTACAAAAATATTTGCTAAGAGCACAAATATTTCAAATTTGAATCATTTTATAACTAAAAACCAATGAAAAATATTATAGTCTCTTATTAATTTTATTAACAAAAACAAATAAATCATAACTGTCAATCAGTTACTGATAGAAATAAAATAGGTTGCCACTTACCAATGAGACAATATAATGCACCAATATACGATAACAAATTTTGACAGCGATTATACATTTAAGGCTCAAATCTTTTATGCACTGAATAATACTCTTTTGCAATGGTGTTAAATCTACAAATCAAAAATTTTTTATTAACATAAATTAACACATTGATTCATTTGACATGCATATAATTATGAAATAACTTCCAGTGTTTTAAGTCTTATTAGTAGAAATATGCTAAATTGACGTTTTGTAAACATTTATAAAATAATGTCAACTGTTTAAAGTCTTAACGTAAGAAATTTTTGATGAGCAATTACATTTTGAAGGTATAAAACCATGGGATTAGATGCTAGATACATTTTATATAATCAAAAAAAAAACATAAAAAGTAGAAGAAATGAAAGGTGCTTTAAAATTTTGTAAAAGTTTTTTTAAATGAGAGAATAGGCTTTGTTTCGATCCTTTGGTATTAAATTATTTTTAAACTCCTTACAATTTCTTTAAAGAAAAAATTACTTTTAGTTTTCTTTACTTTGAGGGGCGTAAGTTTGTATTTTTAATTCTAGAATATAGTTTCTCGTGACTTAGAATAACTCTATGAAGCATGAGTTAATTTGATCCAATGCATTTCTAATAACAAATATTCTAAGACAATAGCTTATTTTATTATCAACCTGCATTATTAAAAAAAAGAAAGAAATAATGTACCTGTACTTTTTTTGTTAACCCAAAGAATCAGTGACTGAATTACTCTAGTTGAAGCTATGTCATTGGAGCAGTCAGGCATTGATCTGTCCACAGAATCAATGTTTATTTCACCTTTTGCTACTTCAAAGCATAACTATAAAATAAAATTATGATATTAAAAAAAAATTATTTTGTGATTAATTATCTGAAAACAAAAATGAATGTAACACAATGAAAAGAAGGCATAAAATCTTGAAACGAAACCTTAACTTCAGATGAAATCATAATGAATTTAACCTTAGAAACCTTGAAATGAAGCCTTAATAAATTTAACCTTAGAAACCTTGAAATGAAACTTTAATGAATTTAACCTTAGATAATTAAACAATGGTCAAATAGACTACAAACATTTATAAGTTTTGTGGGGTTCCAGATGTTAAGGTAAAACTTTGAAATCTTTAAAGATTGTGAACGGTAAATTTTGTCATTTATCTTTATTTTTGCAATTCTGCTGTTTTTTAGAATTAAACTTTTTTACAACCTTCTGGTTGGGGGCAGGGGGCCTTGCCTTGTGGTGGCGTGCTGCACACACATCTATCTTGCAGGTCTTAGAGTCCAAGTCTCACGTCTCCCTTGCCATAAACGATGACGTGTTGCCTTTCTCCAATGTCAAGCCATCCCTTGTGTCACTCTCATTTCTGTGTAGCTACGAGCGGGCACTTCGAGTCGTCAGTCCGGAATGCCAGGATGGGGTTAAGCTACGCTTATCCTTATTTTAATAAAAATTACAGAGTATTCCCTTTAAGACACACTAATTTATTGAACCTAAAGATTTCTGCTGATGACCTGATTTATTATAAGCATTTTTTTAGAGAAATTACAGCTTAATTTCCAATAAATATTTTAACAGGAATGCAATGAAGTATGAATGTTACATATTTATGTATATTCAAAGAAGTACAGATTCACAATCAGACTCATGATCAAAAAAATTTCTTATTTCTTCCATTCAGATTTAATTACAATAAAAGTATTCACAAAAATTAAATTAATAAAATATTTTTATTAAAAACATCAAATCTGGTTTTCAAAAAAAAACTTTTGGCTTAAATTGGGCTCTGAATTGAAGCAGGTAGGAAGCTGTAGATTGAAGTAGGTGGAAGCAGTTAGCGAAAATTGGAAAACGTTATTACATCGCAGATGAGGTTTTAAAAGTTTAGGGTTTAAAATCAAAGTTAACTAATGATTTAAGTGAATCGATTAAGTGACTCATTAAAATAGCCATTTTAGCAGTCATAAATTAACCAGTTTAAAAAAAAAAAGGAAATACTTCTAATTATGACATTCAAGTATAATATTGCATTGTAATACATTAGTACTATAATTAATACAATAATAATATGCTACAATAACACTATCTGTAATACTTAAATATAATAGTATTATTGAGTAAAACAAATTAACCCCATGAAGCAGAGAAATAATTACAATTACTGCTTAACATTTAATGCAAATTATTTGCAGAAACAAAAATTTAAAAAAAATTAATAAACACAATATACCTTAATAATTTTTAAATCTAAACTATCGTATCCAAAAGTCAAAGCTAGTTGAAATGCACTATGTATATCACTTTTACTCAAAAAGCGTCCAATGATAGATCCCAATGCTTCTTTTTCCTGCAGCAAATAAAATCAATAAAAATACATAGCATAAGAAACAAAAGAAAATACATAAAGAATATATTTTAAACTAATCATCCAATACATAAATTTCCGCAGCAATAACTTGATACAATTTAAATCAATTCATATTAATTATAGTAATCTTATAAACACATCAATAATGAAAATTTTTATTTCAACATCAAAATCATTACTACTAATAAGAATAAATATAAAAACTGATTCAAACTCAATTCTCAACTTTCAGCTCCAATTATTCAATATTATTTTAATCAATTAAAAATCCATTTAAGATCGAATTCAAGATATGTTTGCTTTTTCTAATGCTGCTAAGTCAACATTTCTTTCAGAATTATTATTATATATTACAATCATGGAAGTATTAAATATTGAAGAAATAAAGTATAGTTTATTAAGTTTTAAAGTAACATTGATTTAAAAATTTCAGAAAATGTTAAGAGACTTTAAATGATTTTTAATAAATTTTTTAAAAGTAATGTTTGAATTAGTAAAGTAACACAGAAAATTCTTTAAACTAATTTAAACTGTTAACTGTTTATTATTTTTTAAAGTAACATAATTCAATTTTAGAAAATGTTAAAGATTTAAAATGATTTTCAATAATTTTTCAACGAAATATTTAAACGAAATGTTTCAATTAATAACGTAACACAGAATATTCTTTAAACTAATTTTAACTGTTATAATTCTAATAACATGAGAAAAAATTAGTTTACTTTTTCATCTTCAATACAACAAGGATTAGGTTGTACTTTTTTAGAGAAAAAGATTTCTTGAATGTTCAATTCAAATACAGCTTTGACATCGAATATCTCTGGCAATAACTGAAAAATATAAACAAACACCTGAGTTTAAAGTTATTTCAAATATAGTTTATTAATTTTTCCTTATACTGGACACTACAAAGTATACTTCACACTAATGTTATGCAGTTAAAAATAGACTTTAAAATCAAATCAAAATTATGCACTTAATAAAACAATCAAAATTATAGATTTAATAAGAAAAATAAAAACTTATAAACATTAATTTAGTTATAAAAATTCATTAGTTACATATTTTTACAGCAATACTCTCTTTTGGACTCAGTTAAAATTACTCATTTTGATTTAAGTATAAACAGCAATTGCTCAGTGATTAAAAGTATTGAGTTATCATTGTAAAGGGATAGGGCTCGATCCTTAGTGATGGCTTGAAGCACGGCCAGCATGTCTGGAAAGTAAAGGAGGCGTTGTGCACGATGCTTACTACAATTATGATGTGGTCACAGATGTCTGAAGATTTAACTACCATGATCTGTCCTGTAAAAGGCTATTGTGACCACTCTATCACTGCATCCCCCATATTTTCAAGGGTCAAGAATTAAAATTCAACTGAAAAAAGAAAGCTAATTAAAAAAAAAATTAAAAAATTTTGTGTCTTACTTAAAACATTGTTTGAACAAATTATTTGGCATAATTAAAGTTAGAACCTTGAGTCATTAAGACTGAAACCTGGCATATAAAAAGAAAACCATTAGATCAAAAGGTATTTATCAAAAGATATGCTTTGCACATTGTATTTTTTTGACACATTAACTTTTAAAAATAAAAATATTCAGCATTTTCTACATAATATTGCTTTTCAAAAATAGGAGGCATAGTCTGAATCAGAAAAAAATCTGAATTAGAAAACAATATATCTGAAATACAAAATCTGAATTAGAAAACAATGATCTGAATCAGAAAACAATTTCAAATTTATTGAAATAAGTGAGCAAAATTGAATCCTACAGTAGTATAATTCCTCTACTTAGAGAATAAATAATAAGGAAACCTTTTAATGAAAAAAGTAAAATGAAGAAATTACCTCATTGTTAACTTCAGCTTTAATACAAAACCACCACATCTTCTTATTTAATGAATCTAAGTTGTATATAGTTCCATCAGTTGATCCCTGGATCAAATTATCTTTAATCATGTCAATTATAGACTTAATCAAAAAATATTTCTCCCCGTGCATGTCAGATATTTCACATTGAACCTAAAAAATGGTACAGAATGTAAAAAAACAATAACAGTGAAAGTTAAAACATTAAATTAAATATATAAATTGAGCAATTTAACAGTTCAAACTAGCCTAAAATAAATATTCTACATCCTAATTAAAAACTTTAAATTAAATAAATTTAGAAATTGTAAGAATTATAAATTTAGAAATTGTAAGTACATTAAGCACATCATAACTTTTTTATCTTTTAAAAAGATTGAAATTACAAATACAGTTTTACTTATAGAACACATTTACAAATTTTGCAACCAAGTAAGAGAGCTTACAGAGGGCAAAACATCGTCACGCTGTTAAATCTTTCTGAGAATTGAAACACAGAATATCTTTTCTTTCTAACTTCACTGCTCTGTTATTAAAGCACCAGCTTGTTTTCATAAAAGAAATTGTCTGCTTCTTATATTATATCTAATATGTTACAATAAAAATTTACAAGAGGGCTCTGCCCTCAGCTGGCTAATGCTTGATTTTTGATATTTCTGCACCTTCAGAATTCTGAGTGTATGCAGATCCAGTGCAAATTATATTTTTACTTAATGTTTTCACCGCCAAAATGATGAAATTCTTATTAAAATAATTTTTGCCATTATACAAGATTTTATTAATTTTGAAATATTTTACTGTTTTTGACACAAAAGATAAATAAACAATAGTGCAATTAAATGAAAAACAAAGTGGCAAAAAAACTTAAATAAGAATTAGCATATTTTTAAAAGAAATAAGTTATTTAAAACATAAACAAATAATTTACTAGCAGCAATAGCTTTTAAACAGTAAAGCAAAAATTGTTATAGAATTAAAAACTAAATTATTAAAAACTAAATTATTAAAAAAAAAATATCTGAAGTAATTAAAAACCTAGTGTGAAACATATCATGAAAAAGTGACAAATTTAATAAAGAATCGCTAATTAAAACAAATATATGATTATAATTATTTGCAATGCACTACTTGTCTTACATTGTCTATTTCCATTCTCTGTGGAATAAACGTGCTATATTACAAAGGTAATAAGCAATTTAAATTATTAATAATATGTGTTTATATATAATAGCAACTTACATTTGTACACTGGTAATGATCATGATAACAAAATAGAAAGGTAAATTATACACACAAATATATATCAAGTTAACCATAGAAAAGAAATCCTTAATTCAAAAACTCTGCCATTATGAATAAAAATTCCTCACCTCTAGAAAATCCACAGCAGTGTGAAGACTTAAAACTTGTAGTTTTAGAATTAAGTTCTGCCAGAAATGAATACGAATATGCAAATCCTGCCAAGAAGGACTTACACGAGCTTCATCAGTTTCTTGATTAATCTATATAAAACCGAAACGTTTAAATTATAATAAAAAAGACAATTTACACACATATAAAGTTGGAATATTACTATAAAAATATTCAAAACATTGAATTAGTTATTTAAATGACAACCAATAAAACAAAACCTGAGGAAATCAAACTGCGTTAACTATCTAAGTAAGTAAAATATTTTGAATTGCAGTGTTAGTTAAACAGAACTATTAATACAAAAGTAAGCATAATTTAGTTTAAGTAAACCATAATATTTTATAGCTACTAGGTGCTTAGTTTCAAATCTAGATTAATATGCTTTTTCTTTGTTGCAATTTTCAGATTATTATCATTATTTAATAACATAAATGGAGTTAAATACTACTCCTTGTGTCATGTGCAGCATTTCTAGTAACATATGGAATAATATAAGGAATGAAAGTGGAAATAGAAAAGAAAAGACGAAAAAAATCATGAACTTTTCTTACAAAAAATCATTTTATAAAACAAGTTGAGAGATGCATGAGAAATTAAACACCACGCTACTTAACTTTTTCTTCTTCCCTTCAAAAAAAATGAAGGAAAAAAAACACATTTAAATAGTTGGTAATAAGAAGCAAATAAATTAAATTTGAAATTCTGGCAGTTATTTTTGATTTCTAAGAGCACTGAATTTTCACGTCCTTCGCCTAGGAAGATGCCGGAAGTATTACTCATTTAACGTTACCCAGTGGGCACCTGTGAACCTCAATCAAGGAGGCGAGCAACATTACCCACGCTACACTATCACAGATACCCGTTTATAGAGTGGGCCACATTCACACATCCCACAATAGAGAACAACACAGAGAGAAACATTCATGCCCTGAGCGGGATTCGATTCCGCAGCCATTGGCTTCGCAGTCAGGCACACTAACCGCTCGACCATCTGGCCGGCTAAGAAATAACATAAAATTGACTTAATTAAAAATAAATATATCTATGTACCTGAAGCATTAACATTTGATCTTGTGGAAGTTTGGCGTGTTCAGAAAAAAGTTGAGCGTCTTCATATGAATGATGCTGCAGCAGTTTTGTAATTGCTTCCCAACAAGTTGCTTTATACTGCCTGTCATGTTCAGGTAAAAAGAGATTCTTTACATCTATGTCTTGGGCAACATCTCCAAGGCACTGCCTCATGTGGTAAACTTTTATAAACTGTGGCACCACAACTAAAATAATAATATTGTGTAAGTGGTAAAGGTTTTTCAATTTGTATTTTAATGTTATTTAAACATTTTTACACCCACATAATAGTTAATGTCATTTAAACTTTGTTTGAAACACTTATAATTAAACTTTAAATAAAGCATGTACATTTAAAAAAAAATTATTTTCTACGATTATATAGAGTAAAACTCAAAAATGATTTAATGAATCCTACAATAGATTAAAAAAATAACAGCACAAATATAATAACAATAGTCACCATAATAATTAACATAATGTTTAAAAAATTGTTAAAAAAATAAATGTTTAAAAAACTTTAAGAATTAAACAATGCAATAAAAACATATTTAAAAGCTAAAAATGCAAAGCATTGCTGCAACAACCTGTTCTGGGCTAGGGGGTCGTAGAGATTAAAACCCCACAATTTCGTGACCAACAGCATGATTGCGGTTATGTGGTCAGCATTGTGCACAGGCCTGCATTATTTCCTAGACACAAGCTGACACTCATTGCTGGGTAGGCTTTAATCCCAGAGGGGGTAAACCAGAGTTCTTATTTAAAAGGTAGGACACATAAAAAGCTTAGAGAAGCAATATCACAAATTTTTTTTTACATGTTTATGTTTTTATTTATTTATTTATAGAAAGTTTTTTTTTTTAAAAAAAACCCTACATTTTAAAACCCTATCTTGTTTTCTGAGATATATAATTTCTACTTTAAGTTTAAAAAATATTAAATTTGTAAATATAGAATTTAAATGTGGAGATTTGTATGATTAAAAAATAAATTTCTTTACAACTTCAAAAGTAAGAGTGCTAAATTCTTTTTACAAGCACTGTCAATAATTTTGTAGTGATTATTTCAATAACTTATACAAAAAGTAAGAACGTGTGTAAAGTAAGAGTTACCTTCTTTAGAAAAAGATTTTTCCAATCTAGTGTGTGAGAAATGGCGAAGCAACAGTTGTCTCTCATAGTTAGAGGAACATGAAATAACAACCTCTTTTAAAATTGTCACTGATATGTTTTCAATCCAAAATAGAGAATGCAAAACTGATGACTTTTCTGTGTTCTTGGGATACTGAAAACATAATAATAGTTAATCGTTTATAAGTCTACACGTTCATTTACCATTCTATTTACACTACCAAAGATTTAGGCTGTGATTAAGTAACTCTCACAAGTGTGGTTTAGAATCTCACATGTTCTTAATTAACTTGAGGATTACAAAAAACCTTTTTTTCTCAAAATTTTAAAATCCATTCCATGATTATGCAAGGTACTCCAAAGGGATCTTACCCCTGGGTGATTAATGGGGTTAGCTTGCTTTTCAGAATGTTGATGGGTAGAAGATAATTTGAAATATGTCCAAGAACATGTAGCAAATGACATAAGGGTCTAAAAACTGCCAACTTCAGTGAAGGGAAAGTCCTTAGTCTTACTATAACATGTATTTAAAAATATGTTTAAAATAAACTCATAACAAATTTTAATGTAATAATAGGTTTCTAAATATAGAGAAATTAGACATATTTTTAACGAAAATTATTTCTATTAAAAAATAGGAGAAAATAATTGTAAATTATAATAGAAACAAGCTAAAAATAAACTAGGAAATATTGAAAACATTTATATTCATATATGTATTTTTATATGTTATCTAAATGAAAATATGCTTAAAAGAAACTCATAACACAATTTAATGTAATAATAGGTTTCTAAATATAGTGCAACCAAAATAAAAGTTGATGAAAATCTGATATTTAAATTGGATATTGAAAATTAATTGGAAGCAATATAATACGATAGATATTACTAAAAAAACTGAATTATACAATGCATACGTAAAAATAAGTATACATTATTTAATTTGACTGAATTAACAAACGCATACTTAAAAGTAGTGATTAAAAATATATAAACATTAAGAATAGTAAATATTTCTCCATTGATAATTTCATTGAAAGATTTTAACCATAGCTGTTTCCTTGTGAGTAATTATGAAAACTAGTATAACTAATTTAAAGTTAAAAAAAATACTCACATCCCAAAGCTTGTTTTGAAATGCTTCTATACTTGAATCAAATCTTTTGTAGACAATAAAGCTTCTGAGAAATCCCATCAGCGATGGCAATGGAGTACTCTAAAAAAATTTTGAAATAAGAACATAACTAGGAAAAAGAATAAATTTATTTTAGATTAAAAATCTTTATCTAAAATTATTCATTGAACTGAAAACTGTTTATTGGCGGATAGTAAGAGCTATTTTTGGAGAAATACTAGTTGATGGCACATGACACAAACATTCAAATTTAGAACTTTATCGTGCCTTCAAAGAACCAGATGTCATCAAATACATAACAATCCAACGAATTAAATGGGTTGGCCCTGCTAATAGAATGAACAAAGAAGGTTCAACACAGAAAATATTCTTGGACATGCCCTCTGGAACAAGAGCTAGAGGCGAAACCAATCTCAGAAGGGTTAACTGCCTAGAAAGGGATTTCGTGATTTTAAGGAGTGATTAATTGGAAGACCATGGCCAAAAATAGAAAGGCCTGGAGAAACATTCTTGAGAAGGACAGGGCCCGTCCAGGGATGTTATGCCACTGAAGAAGAAGGAAACTCTTTATAAAAGAAAATATTTCATGTATAAGCATTTATCAGTAGGGAAACCATATGGCTGCTAAAAAAAGTTATTTTGGTAGTATTACTATGGTCACGTCCCAGTTCCTAATGTGATTATAATGTAGATGTGTAATTCTGTATAAAGTGGTTAAATCTTGAAAAAGGATACCTCCAGCTATTGGGCCATGTCCATGCAACTCAGACTCCGTAATATACACAATATAAAAAAAATATTGTATCACAGAACACAAACCATGTGCAATCTCAAAGAGCATAAGTAGCTGATCTAAGAGTATGAAATGCATATATTTGGATGGTGCTGACATCTAGTTTAAAATAAACTGTCTCCAGTTACATTGAAAATAGCCTGACACAGCCATCTAGTGTGTAAAATAAGAAATAAAAAAATTCTGGAAAAAGAGATAGATATATTTAAACCTTTTTGGTGCATTACTTTTCAATGTTTTAGACCGGAAATGTCTCGGGCAGGAGAAACAGGAGACAAAAGCTCAACCTGTGATTTTGACGGGACCGAGAGGTAAGGAGTTAAACAAATAACCAGGCTGTATAGGGACTGTATAAGAATTTTAAAAATATCTGTTAGAGAAAATATTAAGTTTTTGAAAAACATCTTTTTCAGATACAGAAAATTTTAAGTTTCTGAAAAACATATTTTTTTGCTCATATATCTGCAAACAATATTTTAATTTCAGAGTTTAAAAAGTTCAGAAATCCTTAGCACACATAAAAGAAGTGTTCCAAATATGTTTAAAAAAAATCTGAGATAAAAACTTATTTGAAGAAACTTTGTTAGTTTGCAACCCCCACTATCTAGCTACATGTTTTATGCAATCAAGCAGTGCATGATGAAATTCCTGATGAAGCTTTAACTAGAAACACAAAAATTTTAAAGATTATAAAATTTTATAAGTTTTCAGAAAACAAGTATTTCTCAAAATAAATAAACAAAAATTCGAATGTGATCAACCAGATTTTTGATAAAATATAATTTTTAAAAAGAAGTACACTCACAGGCAGAAAAATGTGAACACCTTGCCACAATGTTAAAATTTTATGATGGTGAATAGCAATTACAATCAGATTTTCCAGGTCATCTGTGTTAATATTTGGAATTCTCAGTTCAGGAAAAAAAGTCTCAAGCTGTTTTTGGATTGTTTCATTATGGCTAAGACTTGTATAAAGCCACATGAAGAAGCAGGCTTCAATAGGAGCTTCCTAAGACCAATTAATAACAATAAATGTATTAACACACAAGCAAATACATACAATTACTCACTAGAAATGAAATATAATATGCTAGCTTCAAATTGCATTTAAATATAAAGACAAAATTAGATCTAAAGGTTTAGTTATCCTGAATAATGTTAAATGAAATCTAAAGCAATGTCTTGTTTAAAAAAAAAAAAAAAATTCCAACTAAAACTATTGTTTCATACAGAGGTTTTCCTTTTATAAACATTAGAGGATATACAACATTACTTCCTGAGAGTCAGAAAATTTGTTAAGTGTTTAGTGTGCCAAAATACAAAACATGCTGGGCTGAATAGAAAAAGCAATGCTTTGAACAAGTTCAGCATTATATATGCTTCCAATTTATAAAAAAAAAATTAACTCCGAAAGTCATTAATAAGGGACAGCATGCTACAAACACAATGTGTAATAAATGAATGTATATTATTAGTAAACTGAAATAATAATAGATAATCTCTTTATTAATAATAAAAAAACAGCCATTATCATTGATTACAAAATTGGCACAATGTGCTCAATTTTTAAGTTTAATTGCATATTAAGATTAAAAAGGAAACTTTTTTTTCAATAAACAAAATTTATAACTGTCCATTTTTTCAGAAATTGAATTCTAATACTTGGTTATGCATAATAAGGTTATTATTTTGATTTGCCTCTATGTGTATATATATAGAATTTACACAATAACTTTAAATAAGAAAAAAATGAATTTCACATCAATATACTATTTACAAGCAACATAATTAAAGTTATTAATAAGAATAATTGTTAAAATATATTTCAACAGAAAAAACAATACGATGCTTACAGGGTAAGATGCAGCAAGAGCAGCTAATATTGGATTTTGAATCTCGTAACATGTATGCAACAAGCAATCTGATGGGGAGTCAGTTCCATGAGCAAGAAGCAGTTGGCTAAATAAATCTTTCAACACATACGATCCTAAAATAAGATATTAAACAAAGGAAAAAAATAGTAACTTTATAAGGTGTATCCATATCACATTAATACTGATAAATTATAGAGGTTTAATGACTCACGCAAATCAGTGTCTGAAGAGGTAGAGGTTTCTTCACTAGTCACAGATATTTTATCATCATCAGGCTCAGTGTTTTTTTCTGAAAATGGCATATTTTAATTCAACATTCTATCATTAATTGAAGAAGATTACAGTGGAAAAAAAACCATATTGAGTTTTAGAGAATGTGTAAAAATCAGTTTAAAGTGTAAAGAAGCTGCTTTAAAACAACTCTTTCCACTAAGCCTTAGTTACATCGATAGCGAACTAAACTGATGTTATACTTCAACTTAATAAAGATGGCAAAGTTCATCAAGTAGAAGTATGTATGAATTTTTAGAACATATTCTTAAACCTGGAAAACCAAAAGTTTCTAGAATATCATTTAAAATACTTTTCCATTAAGCTCTTCAATAAAAAAATAATAATAATAAATTTCAAATATGAGGAAAAATGTAAGATTATTTTAAATACCAAAAAGTTTTTTTTTACATATTTGAACAACTGCTAAAGAGAACAAATATTTTTAGAACATCATATGCTTAGTTTTTAAAATGTTTTAAAAGTTTAATTTCCACAAAGCACTAAATTTTTGAGACCATAATGCCTAAGCATTAATTTGTCTTTTTTTTTTTTTTTTTNTTTTTTTTTTTTTTTTTTTTTTTTTTAGAAAAGAGGGTTGTTTTGAAGATTTTTTGTCCAGTTAAGCTAAGACTTTATTTCCTGTTTGATAATACCTCTAACAAGGACTGCCAAGTCAATTAAAACTCATTTATGTATCACACATTTTTGTAATATAAATATATAATGTTATATATAATTATTTTTATATATAATATAAATTATTTTTAGTGGAAAAATGAATCTTCAATAAAAAGCAACAAGTGATATTATTTTTTTTATTTCAGTTTATATATTTTTTTCTTCTTTTTTTATTGTTTATCTGATAAAACATTATTATAAATAATTTCTTTATCACTGGACAGGAGCAACCTTTTGGTGGTGAATATGTTATTATTAGTTCTATTTATTTTTTTTACTTATGTATTTATTATTATTATCTTTTTTTTGTTCATTTAATAAAAAGGTTTGTTTTTTAGTAGTCAAAACTTACTAGATTCAACTGGTGCATCCTTGATAACTCCAATACGAGTATACAAAGATCTCCGCATATCTTTCTTCTGAGATTTTAGAGAAGAAACACTCTTGGTCTCATAAGCGACATCGTACAGCAGAGAAGACTTTCGATGAAGAGAGTGAAATATATGATAAGAGATGCAAGAGTTAGAAAATCGAGAAGCAGCTTTCAGGACCTAGAAAAATTATGGTTAATATCAATAATTTAGAAATTTTATGAAGAAACTGAAGAATTAAGGATATCAATTATTCTCTAATTAATTAATTACTAATTAATTAGATTAATGAATGCCTAATTAATTAAACAAATTTAAAAAACAAAGTTATCAGAAAATTAGTGTTTAAAAAAAGTTTATTGATGCAATGAGGGGAGTGGAAACAATTTTGAGTCTTGAGAAGTATGGTCAATTTTAACAATGTTGAATTACAGTCAATGCTATATAAAACGGCTTCTGACATCTAAAGCAGAATGGGAGGTGAAGTGGAAGATTTTAGTATTGTTAGTGCACAAAAATACCGTAAATAATTACTCATAATTTAAAAATACTAGAATAATTTAGATAAAACAATGCTATTTTTTAATAACAGGGTGCGTAGTCAAATTTTTCAGCAAAAAATAATCACCTTTTAAGTACTTTTTAAGCACTCAAAAAAAATTTTAAGCACTTTATAAAAATATTATAATTAGTATACGCCAACTAGTAATTTTTTTCCCCTTCATATTGTTGAAAGTTCGTCATATATTAATAAAATGCAAAATAGTTTTCTAAGTTACATGTTCATGATAAAATAACTAGTTTCTGACAAAGAATTATATTAGCCACCATAAAAACAATTTATGCACAGTTTTAAATACATTCAATATTGATGAATCATTCAATTTTTTAAATTTATAATTCCTTTACAAAATTATGTAAAACATTTTATTCAAAATTATAAATAATTAATTTAACTATTATTTAAAAAGTTTATCTCTCTTGCAAAATGCAGCAGAGTTGCTCATGAGAATGCATGACTCCTGAAATTCATACTCTACAGAACGATGGTACGTCGAAATAGATTGTGGTTAAATGAATTATGAAAACGTTGAATAGAACAATGTGAAAACCACGCTTTTTGAGTAATTCAAAGCAAAAATTGATATGGTAAAGAAAAGAATCTCATTTTGGAAAAAGGAAAATTAAGCACTTTTTAAAAACACCTCATGAAAAAAGCACCTTTAAGGGCTTTTAAAAAACGAATGTCGAAAATAAGCACCTTTAAGCACTTTTTAAAAACGCTACACACCCTGAATAAGAATCAAGAAAGTAACAAAATGATTGAAAAAACACAACAGGATTTTTTTTAGTTAATATAGATATATAAAGTTCAATTTCAAAATAATACATAAAAGGTGAGATATGCATTTAAAATAATTAACTTGCTCTGAAAAGCTATTTTTGTAAAATAACACAAGTCGAAGTAAATGGAAAGAATGCATGTTTTAATTCAAAAGTAAACTGCCCAAGGATACAAACTGGTTTTCAAAATAGTAAACAAAATACAATTTTTTAAATAAACAAGAAAACTATAATAAACATATTTATTGTGTCCCGTGAAAAGAAATTTATAAAGATTGTGAATGCATGTTTTAAATTTAAGGAATGCTTTGGGGACTTTTTGCCCCTTTAATCATATACTCTTTTGATTTAATGTGAAGTAATACTTATTTCACAAACTTTTTGACCACAGATCATGACCATCAAGTAGAAAAATCTAAGGCATTATGCTTTCTTCATCTAAAGAGAATTCAAGATGTTTCCCATTTCATATGCAGTGACATAAAAAAAATAGTGTTTTTAATAATTTCTTTGAAAATTTTGTTAAATCAATTGACTTATTTTTAGTGGAAGCATTTTGGTTTGAAAGTGCTAAAAATGTTTGACACTTATTTAGGAAGTGAATTTCATGGAAATAAAAAGAATAAAACAAAAACTTTGGTTGCTACATTAGAATAGATGGTTCAGAGTGAATGTTTTACTAGGCATTAAAATAGGATTGTGTCTAAGGGCTTTCAAATGAAATTTAATGCATCAAACATTGTAATGGTTAAATCGCTGTAATAGGGGTCATACTAAAGAGAGTTTATTACAAAAGAATTCTAAATTGAAAAAAAAAAAATCAAGAGCTACAAAAATAATGCAGAATACTAACTTGTTCCTTAGGTATTTGGAAAATTTGAGCAAACACTAAAAATTGCAGCCATTTATTTTGCTTGGCACATTCATATAAATAATGATTCCCAGCTTCAACTTCATATAAGTGGCTAATTGTCATTGCAGGCATCCATAATATGACATCTTGAAATAAAGAACTGAAATAAAGATATACTTTCAGCTACAGAATTCAAGACTTGAAAATACTGTTCTACAAATAAATATGTTGTACAAATAAATATATAATATTATATTTAAAGAAGTTAAATATTTTAAGATTACTTCATTACCACTGGAATAAAAAATCTACAGAACTTTGTAACCAACTAAGACTAAGTGCATATTGAAAAAAACTTCAATAAATTCTATATTTTCAGCCTATTTTGAGATATGATGAGCACGAAGATTCAGCTAAACTGGCTCTTAAAATTAAGAAATTAAAATATGAATTTCAAAATTTTCTAATTTTGTAAATTTAAGAATATCCTTAAAAGAACCAGTAGCTAAACAAATAAAAAAAAATTAAATTACAACAATTCTCAATGAATTACCAAATTTTTCTTCACAATACTGGTATGCTGATGATGGTGTTATAGTTGTCAAAGGCAAAACTGCAAAACAGTCTCTGAAATTATGAATGGTGTACTGCTAGAAGTAGCTAGATGCTCTGAATCTGGCTTATCAGTAAACCCAAAAAAAGCGCCTTAATCTTGGTGATGTGCATTACCTAGTTCGTTTAGATCTTACTGAGAAAGTCAAGTTTCTCTTTCTTTTCTTTGACTTCAAACTTTACTGGGGTTACCATCTTGAATACTGCGTCCGCAGGGCTAACAAGATATTTTTGTCTAGCAGAAATGTGAAATTTGAAATGTGAAAACGTGAAATTTATGCCCCAAGATAGTTTACTGGATTTACTCAATGATCATTATCGTATAATCACATATGGCATCATTATCTGGTGGTCTAGGATTTAATTGAGCTCCGTCAGGTCTGGATTTAAGAGACTGCAAAGAATGGTCTGTGTAGCCTCGTCAGGCTGTCTTAGGACCACAACCACGGCTGCGCTTGAGAGCTTACTTGGGCTCCTTAAACTATATCTGTGCATTGAAACTGAAACTCAGACATGCATGAAATGCTTTATGCACCTTGGTTCATGGAAAGAATTCTCTAATATACCTAGAGATTATATGTCACAAAGATATGCTTTGCATAAGTCTTTCAAGATCCATTTTTTTTCCAGAAATGAATGGCTCAAATGTCCTTGGTGTCTTAAGGACAGTTGTCTGGTATGGTACACTGACGGATCAAGGCTTGGTCTTAAATCAGAGACAGGTATTTACTGTTCCAATGATGATACCAAACTTCACTTTCCTCTTTGTAGCTATGCTACTGTTTTTCCGGCTGAAGTCTATAATATCATCTTGTACTGCAAGGGTGTGTCTAGACATACTTATTATCTAAATATACTTAATTACATCTACACTGACAGTCAGGCTGCTCTTCTATCACTAACAAGTTGTAAATTCACCTCTTATTTCATGTGGGAGTGCTTCTCAGTCGTTCGCAACCTTTCTACTCATAACAAGGTATACCTACACTGGATTCCTGGGCATATGAGTATTCCTGCTAATGAGCTGGCAGATGAATTAGCAAAGGCTGGCTCCAGTGTGATTTTCTGTGGTCCTGAACTAGCTTTGGGAATTTCTTCCACATTCTTCAGGACATCTATTTTCTAGCTCTAGTAAGCAAGATTGTCTATGAGCAATGACTTAACTAGGAGGGTCACATAAGCTAAGCAGTTAAATTGTAACTGTCGCGGTGTGTGTCAAAAACAGCTCCTTAAGCTAAACATGAATAGCTTAAGGAAGGTCATTGGTCATTTGACTGGTCACTGCACCCTCAGGAGACCCTTTTGCATTATGGGTATTGCACTCGATCCTCTTTGTCGTGGTTGTGATCTAGAGGAGGAGACTTCACAACATATTCTTTGTGAGTGAGAGGTCTGTTTTGCTCAAAGATTTGAGTACCTGTGACAACATTGTGTTAAGGTCTAGGAACTACAGGATACTCCTGTCAGGTTACTGAACTTTGTATCAGGTATAAAACTTTTCTGCTAGTCATGATCTAGGGCTTTGGGTTCATTTGACCACTGGTCAATGAGCCTTGCTCCTCAGAGCTGCCCAAATTCCAAGACTAATATTGTGATAACTTTTAAAAAATTAGTTACAAATGAATCTATAAGTCTCATGCAAAGATGCCAACTTGCTCCGGACAGCAAATATATATTTTAAAGTGATAGTTTATCAATTGTGATTCTTGGTTTGATACATTCAATTTAGTAGATTTTTATCCACTACTTTTTCTAAATAATTTGTTGGTCTATACAATACACCACTTTATAGTACTCATGTCATGCCATACCTTTTAAAAGGCAAGCAAAAATAGTCAAATATTTGAAAAATTTACTTGCAGTTATTTACCGTTTTTTTAAAAATTATTTTGGCGTGTCCGGAGCAGTTGGCATCTCTGCTCATGACAGATAAAGGGATAAAAAATTACTCAATTATAAAAACTTAGATTAGGACCTTATTTATTTGTCGGTCACTTTACATCAAGAGTAACTGCAGTAAAATGAAATTCTAAAAAACAAACCACCAAAAACTATAAATATAACTTACTCAGCATCACAATTGAAAGGATTCCACTTGTTTAAAATTATGTTTTCTAGTTCTGACACTAAAGAGAGTGCATGAGTTTTGTCTATGTAAGCTTGTTTAAATTTTCTTCCTAAATATTATAAGAAAAGCACATCAGAAAACTATCACAATATCATTAAAAATGAATTTTATAACAGCTAATATTATATTTTCTAATTCTGACACTAAAGACAGTGCATGAGCTTTGTCCGTGCAATCTTGTTTAAACTTTCTTCCTAAATATTATTAAAAAAAGGACAATAGAGAAATATCAACATTTATTTATGTACAGAGTATAAAAAACATTGTTTTTTATTGTGCCAAATACATTGATTAAATAAAGTTGATACTTAAACCTAATATTGTGTAGTTTGATTAGAAAGGTATGCATTTTGCAGCCCCTTCCCTAGCATCTAAAACCCTGCTATGTACTACTCTTTCATTTGAATAACATAGGGAAAATTTGTTTTTTGATTCAGGAAAGTTAAAAAAATAAAAAGCTGTGGCTAATGCTCTGAGGGTTAAAAGTGTACATTTTATTTAAAAAAAGAATTCAACCAAAAATTTCTGTTTGTGCATATATCAAATTTATAAGACTTCTCACTCATTTAAATAAAAATTTTTTTTTGATTAATTTGAATGTTTAAGCTATTTCCTATGAAAATTAGCAAAAGTTTCAACATACAATAAGTAGGAAAGTCATAAGCATTTGCAACACAATTAAGTTAATCGCTAATAAACAATACTTTAAGTGTCAATTGTTCTTGGGTTTATTTTTAGAATTACATTCAGATCAATAACAATCAAAATAAAGGCAAGTGACTTTTGGTTAGACAGTTGAAAAATTACAAAACATTAAATTGGAGCAAATGTATTAATTTTGATTATTTGTACAATGAAATTATTTTTAATTTCAGAATAATTTCTAATTTTTCCAAAATTACAAAAAATGCATAAAATATAGATTTTTCAATTGGTTTTCAAATATTTTCTCTAGTGTTCTGAAATTGAGTATTAAATCTATGGAAACTGTGAAAAATTCATTACCAAATTTGAGAAGCAATGAACTAAAAACAGTGCAAATTATAGAAATTTTTTAATTAACATATTTGAGTATTTCTTCGTTATGAAACAAAATTTCTTTATAAAAATTCATTTTTATTACAAAGTCAGTATATGTACTGAATAATTACGAAACAAAATAAAATAAAAACTGGCTATTTATTCTTTTAAACAGTAGTAATAATCTGAATAACATTTACAAACCTATATCAGGAAAACTCTTATCATAATCTGAATCTCCTTCCAAAATCCGAGAATCGTGCAACATATTTGCGGCAATCAAAGAAGCTCTGAGAGGCAAAGAATCTTGTCCAAGCAATTCAATGAAAGCTATACAAGATGCACAAATATCCAATGCTTTATAATTTGTCAGTGCATAATCAATAACTTCCCTACAAGTGGCACGCACCCTGAAAATATTAATAATATATTATCATTAAATAAGTTTAAAAATTGCGGATAGATGTTAAATTTTTTTGAAAATTCAGACTGTATAGTTAAAGAGCTTAATAAGATCTGGTAAGTGACATTTTGGAAACATTTAATTTTCCTAGTCTTATAAATGTTATGGCTAGTTGTGGGTAAATTTACTTTTCTGCTTATCTCCATACATTAATCTTATCTGCTGATATTATTCTGTTCATCTTGCAGCAGTTTTTACAAGAAAAAGCTTTTGTGCAAATAGATTCTTCCTGCTTCCATACATTATGATACTGATATTGACCAATTAGCTAATTTATCACTAAACATATTCTTTAAGTTATCTCATCAAGAGCAAATAAAGAAAGAACAATAAGTGAGAAATGTGCAACAGAGATTAATTTCAACTTAACAATTGGCATAATATTTTATCAGAAAATAATTTGAAATTAACAAATTAAAGTGGAACAGGCAGATATTGGAAGGAACTGCGTCACTCCAGAAAAGAAGAGAACCCCCAAAGGTAAAAACTTACCTTTCACACATCTTTTTACAATCTATTCAAATCGTTCTTTTTATATTCATTTCAATTAACAATCAATTCAATTTCATCAAAAATCAATTTTTTGAAATCAACTTAATGAGAAAAATGAATGTGAAATATTCATTACATGGACTTCCTTTCATTAAAAATATTTTTTATAAAATGTATATGGAATTTGAAGAATTGTATTTATGTATTTTTTTAAAATATGGAATTTAATGTAAAATGTGCATACACCATAAAGTAAACATTATGTTTCATATTGGAAAAAACACCTCTTTGATTATGCAAATTTCAAAGTTTTTATATTAAAAATATATAAATATGTATCAGTGTCAGAAATTCTAATAAAATAAAAACATTTCTTAACGTAAAATTTAAAAAAATAACTATGCATAATTAAATATTAAAGAAAACAATATTACAAAATCATTATTTTTATAGCAATAAAAATATAATTTTAAACATAAAATAGGACCAACCGTGAAAGTGAAAGTCCAGTTTCTAAAATGACCTCTTGAGCAAAAAATTTTAAATAAGAATAATTAGGGCGACCTTCCATTAAATAATACAAGTAAGTCAACTCCTTTTTCAAACCAAACTGTTCTGACAAACTTTGAAGAGAAAAATGTGGCAATTCATTTTGAGAGTCTGAAATATTAATGAAAAAGAAATTAAACAAAAAATATTCATAATAATTAAAATATTTTTATACAATAGAAGATCTTTATAAAACAAACCTTGAAATATGAGGCTTTTTGGATTATATAGAATACAGTGATATATAAATCATCTCACTTATCTTTTAACTTACCTACTAAATATGACAATATTAGTCTGGAACAGATCCATAGTATAATACTTTGAAATAATTTTTAGAAACAAATATTTCAAAATATGCATATTATTATTTACAAAAAAAAAATTAATTTTCAGAAGCATTAGAAATAGAAACAAGCAAATTAATCAATTTTGGTTTGTTTGGCTTTTGAAATTTTAACCTCTTAACAAATAGTAAATTTTAACCTCTTAACTGTAAAAAGTTAACAGTTCTTTCTTAGTTAAAGAAATTTCTTTGCTGCGAATTTCATTGTTTACTCTCACAAAGCTAGAGTGGTTCATAGATATTTGCAGTATATAAGTCTTCTATATCTATCTATCTAATCGTTATATATATAT
>NC_092209.1:52215256-52253306 GCF_043381705.1 Parasteatoda tepidariorum | reverse complement strand
TAATCAACGGCCAACTCTGGTTTATACAATAAACTATGAACTATAATAAACTAGAACAATACCTCTGAGGAGGAATAAGAACGCTCTTGTTTAGAAAACTTAACAAAATAAAGCAGTATGAATAAACTGTTTTCGTACATGCAAGAAGGTATAAATCGCAAACTGGGCATGAGTTTCAGAAAATAGGGGATTATATTATATATAGGGATATAGACTATTATGGGATATTCAAATAATTATAAATATTTTTAAGAGACAAAGTGAATGTTTTTTAAGATCCATGTTTTTCAAGATCTAGCTGCAAAATAATGCTTTAAAGATCATTCCATATGTTTTAATAAATAACTTTGTAACAATATTAAAAGGAAGAAAGGTCTTTATATCAACTATAAGTTATTATTAAATTTAACCCCAAAATTGTCAATTTCTACATTTATTAAAAAATATTTTCAAAAGAGAAATCAGCAAAATTATAATAATTAATATAAAATATTAAATATGAAATGAAAGCTAACAAAACTTTGCTCCTAAATTACCTTCAGATTTTAAGCTGTTAGCTGATTGCCATCCGAACAACTGAGATGTATCAAACACAGTATTATCCTAAATAAAGAAAACAATTATTTTCTGAGTGGAAAAAATACAAAACAAATTAACAAAAAGTTAATTTGCAATGCTTTTTTTTTACAAACCTTCAATAATTCATAAACAGTCACATCAGGCTGAGATCTTTCTTCATCTGTTTTGAATAAATAATTGTATAGAAGAGGGTAATTTTGAAAGCTTGTTCTCACAGATGCGATTGTCTCTTCAGAACTTTGCATAATTTCATCAATAGATTCCTTCAGAGATTGAGGCTTAAAAAGCAAAATTGAGACAGCCAATGGCAATGGAACTTTCACCAATAGTTCAGAAGGAGATGATTGGGATAAGTTAAACAAATAAGAAGCTGTCTCAGAAACAGCCTCGTAAGCCAAATGAACATCTATATAAGAAAAATTATATATATATTAAACAACAAAATATGTATACAACAGTTGAAATAAGTATATCTTAATTCTTTAAATAATCAAAAAAATCAAATAACTGAAAAATAACATCAATTGCAAAATTAAGAAAAGTTAGTTTTAATATTATTTTTGTAAATCGTGAACTTATTTGCACAAAGCAATCTATACTCCAAAATTCACTAAATAGGGAATGATTGAAAATTGTTTAAAATAAAACTAAACTTAAGTTACAGCGGCATGTAATTAGAATAGTATTCTTCCCTGTCGTCAATACATTTTTGATAAAAATTTTAATACCGCATGAACAGATTAATTTCATTTTTTAAATTAGTTAAGATGCATAATACAGAAATAAAATGCTTTAAAATATATAATACAGAAAATTTGTGATCACTCAAATCTGATAAGACCAACAAAAACCTTTGAGTTATCATCAGAAGTTATTTACAGTTAGTTTCGAATTCTGATCATAAAATTATAGCAATAAACTTTTTGAAATGAGTTGTTGAACGGAACACTTCAACGAATTTTCCGTTTCTCTACAAATCTCACTACCATTTCATATCAACCCAGGATACTACTCTACAAACTATCACATGACCACGTACCAGTAACAAGTTTTTCCTTTTTATACACTATTTTTATATGCAAATATAAAATATTTTGTAAAGTGGCCATCAATATATTTAATTTATTTGCCTTCTAATCACTTTCATTGCCAAAAATAAATACATTATGGGAAAAGAAGTTATTCTCAATTAGTTATAAATCATAAAAGCTAAAAAAAACTACCTGAAGCTAATATCAACAGGATGAAAACTAAAGAATTAAATTTCTCTTACCATCGTAAGAATTATCAAATTTTACATATTCCTTCTCTACATAATAATCGGGCATTAAAACAACCTAAATGTATTTGATTTTAAATCTAAGCTAAATAACTTGAAAATCTTAATAAATACTGTAAGAAAAAAAACTAACTCATCTCATACACGTAAAAATCTCATTTTGATCAAGTTAAAATTTGTTTTTATGAAAGAACTAGAACTGAAAAAGAAGTGACGTTTTAATAATATAATTTGAATTACAAAAAATATTGTAAACCTCTTACAAAATTAATATAATATTATAGATTCAAATATTTTTGAAATAAAAAAAATCATCATCATACTTGGTATGACAGCCAAAAGCTGGCTAAGGCCTTCTGTCGGAGATGGTATAAGACAAGATTATTATTTTTTTAACAAGATAGTTAGGCTTAGTCTGCCAGTTTCTCACCCCAATCACTCTAAAATTTCATTCAACAGTAATAAAACTTGAAATTTACAGAAAAATATAATTTTATATGTATACTTTAAAATTTAATATATAAAAATGTAATCATACTCAAAAATTTGCAATCATATGAACAAAACTGTTTTTTTTTTTTCAATTTTAAAACTTAATGAAAAAGAAAAAATTCACCAACATTTAAAATAAAATTGTTATTACTAATTAAGGTTTTTACTAGTACGCTTATAAAATGACATTGAAAATACACTAACAAAAAGAAAACAAATGAATTTAAAGTTTGATTGGGAATAATTCACATGTATGAAAAATAATTAACAAATTACCATTATGATTTTGTGACCATTTATAAAAAGCCACAGTTAAATGAAAAACGGGAACAAGGCAGAGTGGACAAGAAGGCCAAGTAGTAAATCTAAACAAAAATATTAGATACATGTGAGCAGAATATTGAAAGCAGGAGGAAATAGAAAACAAATATTTCCATGACAGAACTTAATATTTTTAAGTAATATCTCAAACAGTAAATACATGCAATCAATAAATTTTTAATCGCTTTAAACATACTGAGGAGTGTGGATGATGAAATCTTTTGGTTTAAAATAAATACATTTTTGAAACACTATGACTATATGAACTTATAAAAATTGTTTAAAAAATGATACAAATCATCGACACTAACTTTACAATATCCTTTTAAATTCTATAATAATTAAGAAATTTTAAAAGATTCAAACTGTACGCAGCAAAACATTACTTTTTAATTAAAAGTAGAAAGATGTTTAAGTATACATAAAAAACTTTAAGCAATGGCTTTCAATTCATGCATTCTCATTGGATCGTAAAATCCCATGATATAATCTATATAGACCAAGGAGATCCAGATATACTTTGCTTTATCAGCATAAAATTAATAAAAATTATAACGATACTTACTTATAAATTATTAATTTATTCCTTATTTGAGGGTATGTGCTAGTAATATTTATTTATCATCCCTTCTAAATATTTCTCTCTGGTATTATCATATTTTCAATCTTTGTGATAATTTAAAATGAAAGGCGTAAAGTAAGAGTGCAATTCATATATTTATTTTTAATTTTCATGTCTTAAAGTAAACAGAGTTTAAAGTCCATATTTTATAATAAAGATATTTAGTCAATGCTTTACAATTATTAAATGGTACATAAGTTATATCTTCCTTTAATATACTTATTTTTAAAACAAATTTTATTAATACTGAGCTTACTCAACATGTAATAGTCAAAATAATAAATGTCATATAAATAATAAACTTTTTGCAGCATTCATAGTTAAATCTCTTAAGAAAAAAAACATTTAACAAGTTTTTTCAGTAATTAAAGAATTTGAAATAATAACCAAGCAAAATTTTTTTCAAAAAAATTAGAAAGATTTTCACATCAAAGTACAAATTTTACCTGAAATGTTTTAAAACTGAAAAACGTGCATGAAAATTTAATTAATCTTGATAATTAAGGTAAAAGACATCAATGAATATTGTTAATAACAATCAATAAAGTCAATATTGAATCATGGACATAAGAAGCATACTAACTTGCCATAATTTTCATCTATAAAAGTGTAGAGAAAATGAATCAAATTATGCTTCAAAAAGTAATGCACAAGGCGATGACATAGCTCTGAGAAAGTTATAGTAGCTTTGTCAGAAGAAAATATAGACAAATCATTTATATTGCATTGAGCTCTTCCAACGCGTGTTAGAAATAAGGTGATATTTTCTTGTTCTTCTTCACAAAATATTCCATGCCTAGGAAAATAAATAAACAAAATTATGAAAAAAGTAAACAATAATAGATAACCAATAATAATAGATACATAATAACAATAATAGATAATTGATCTCATAAAAAATACATTAATGATTATTTGAAAATAATCAGAAAATAGATAGACAAGTTATAATTAGCAACATATATAACTATTTACAGGATTTTTGTAATCGTACTGCTACTTTTTATAATAATGTAATTTGTTTTACACAGTAATATTAAAATTCGAAATTGCACATTTAAATTATATTCCATAAATTACATTTTTATCTAACAATAAAATAAGCAGTAAGAAAGTAGAAAAATTGAAAGGTAAGCAGCCTAAAAAAGATTGCTACAAATACAAGTTGAATATTGGTTAAACAAATTAGTTTTACCAAACGTGAAAAGAAAAAGAATTTTCCTCCAAATGGCAAAAACAGTTTATACAGATAAAGCATCATTTACAAATTGAATACAGAAGAACGTAATCATCCATTAAAAAAATATTGGGTTTGTAGAGTAGGTTTCTAAAAACTCTTAAGAACTATGGCTATGATATCCAATCATCGGCTACTATCAATACAAGAAATTTATTTGCACGAAACTGACAAGGAAACAATCCCAAGCTAAACCCATAGAATTCAATGACATTTTCACAGGCGTTAAAAGAACTTACAGATAAACCATATCCAAAAATTAGTTGCTAAATTGTATTAAAACAGGAGTAAAATAATAATGAAAATCCAGTTATGGTTATTAAAATCATACAGTTATCAATAAGCCTATAAAAAAGTTATCAGAAAGCCTATAAAAAAAACTCGTGTTTAAAAATAAACAAGTTCTACCAACAAGACTTTTCAACATATAAGAATAGCATCTTAATAATTTGTTTAACTGATAGAAAAAAAAAAGGGGAAAGGATGCACAAATAAATTAAAAAATATAAAGATAACTTTTTAGTATAAAACAAAACAAAAAAAATTACAGCCTTAACTTCATGTAAACAATAGAAAAGGCATTATTAACGCAGAATGTATGTTTAAATTTGATTTCAAACAGTTTTGTTTGCAAAGTCATCCTCCAAAAAATTTAAAATCACTCAATGAAAATTTGGATTACTTGGTTTGGAAAATCGGTGTTTTTCTGTAGATTTCCATCAGGCATTTGGCATTAAAAATTTATTAATTTTTCAAGGCTTCACCACTACTGTTGAGCAACTACTTTTCAGACTATGGATTTTCTATCGGTTGTCCTAATACCTGTAAAACTTTCATCAAATTCTAAGAGTTCAGGTTCGGAGCGTTTCATAGAGTATGTGAGAAAAAAACTATGTGAAACTAATTTCAATTTGAATTTAAAGTAAATTATCTAACCAACAACAAAGAACAATCAACTCATAAACATACCTCGCTAAAATATTTAAAAGTGTTTCTGACACGTGTTTTGTAGCTTTGACAGGAATAGCATCGATCATATCTTTTGTCAACGGCCATTTATCAAAGAGAGAAAAACTATCAGTACTTTGAGGATGGATACCTAACCAAATGTCTATCCAATTCATGAGATAAGGAAGATTGCCATTCTCAAGTAAATAAAACCATATGGACATTTTATCAGCTTCCCAAAAGCCATCTACAACATTAAAAATGGTATATTAACTATAAATCATATTTTTTAACTAGAAATAATTCAAGAGTCATTAGGTCCAATTATAATGCATGTAGAAAAAGAAATTATGACAGGAGAGTATTAGAACTTCACTTTGGAGTAAAAAATAAAAAAAGATATTGTTTTATACAGTTAATGTTTTTTATTTTTTTATGCTTAATAAATGTTACTAAAAAATAAATTATTTAAAAATATTTCGAAATTATTTATAGAAACAGTTTTTTTCAAATATAATTTAAGAAAATATTAGTTCCAATTAGTAACAATGCTTATATATGTTATTTAAATTTATTTTTATAGAGGATTTTTTTTTAATGAAACTAAAAATATTATAATTCAATACTTTATATTTTAAAATAAAATATTATCGGTAATTACAATAAAGCGCCAAGTATACAAATGCCGATTTACAGGATTATACAACTATCTGGATCCCGCGTTTTTGCCACCTTTTTCAGAGAAAAAATCGCTAAATAGTTCATTTATTTTTAGAGTATCTGAAAGGAGTAAAAAAAGGGCTTTTTTCTAGGTGACTTTGTGACCTTGAACCTCAGGTGACAAGTAGTAGACAAGACCATATGGGTGACAAGTAGTTTTTAAAAGAGAGCGGGTTTCTAAAAAAATTTTAAAAAATTAAAATTTTTAAACGTGTTAAAATTGTAATAAGCTATAACAGGCACTACTACAATTGTCCATCCTTAGGAAAAATTATGAATGGAAGTTACTTATAACATTCTCATAGTTGTTTTTTAAAATTGTCCAATTATCCGGATCGGGTTTGATCTGATCGGTCTGGATAATTGGCACTCTACTGCATTTTCAAATGTAAAATTTTAATAAATTTTCAAAAATTTGCAAATTGTAAAGGAGGTCTGGGTTTATTTGTATTTTTACCAATTCACATAAATAATGAAAGGCCAGAAATTAACTCTAAATATTTATTAAAAAGACAAAACACACATAAAATAAAACAAGAATAAAAAGGAAATACAAGAATTTGGAAGAGGGAATTAAGGGCTCGAATTAAACGTCCCTATTTTACGGCGGTTCCTAGCAGACTATCTTAGTTCACCGCCAGAGGCGCTGTAGTGAGGAAAACAGGAAAGTTTGTCACAAAATCCTTTTAAAATATCAAAAACCTCTTAACCTATACACACGTCAAATTAGCGAGTTGTGAAATAAAATTCATATAAAATAACTTAATCCTATCATAAAGCTTCACAAGAATTAAATAAAAATAATTTATTCATTAATAATGAAGTTGCAATAAAAATAAATAACAGCATTGAAAACATTTTCTGTTAGATCTGTACTAATTGTTATTTTTTAATGATGCAATAAAAGTAAAGTACTTCTGCAACAGCCAGTTGTCAACCAAGGAGAACGTGGAGGTTTAGACTCCGCAATTTTAAGAACAAAAGCGATATAGCACACCAAAAATATTAAAAGTATAGTAAAAATATAAATAAATTCTACTCTTTTACGTCTGGAAAGACTAGAAAACTGGCACCCATTTTTGAGCACTAGAAACATGGCAACAGTAATTTTCAATCTGTATATTTAAGCAAATGAAGCTTTTTAATCAAGTAATATCTTATCACTTCAGTTTCTTGAGATTATTTATTTAATAGAAAATTATATATATTTCATTGATTGCATGAGTGCTTTAATTAGACACTCGAAGGACAGTTTGACACTCAGTTTAAAACATTTTTGAAACTTTTTCTTAATAATCTTAAAACATTCAAATATAATTTTAATAAATTATGTTTTAGAATAAGAAATTAGCTAAAAGAGAGTTTACTGTATGAATAATATATAGAATGAATATAAGTCATTGAAAATAAATAATATATAATTAACAACAAACCTGTTTTAAGGATCGATTCCAAATTGCTTGAATTTGTTAAATACAAAGGAGCTAAGATTCTGCCTTTAATTTCATTATCCCAAACTTTAAGCCAATCTATAACTAAGCGACAATAAGCACCAGTTTCGCTATTATCTTGAATAAAGTTCTTAAAGTCACCAACTAATAATCGTTCATTATTTTCTGGTACAGCACAAATCATGTCTTTAATAAGTGCACTAAAATTTTAAAAAACACTACTAATATAAAAAAAATTATAATTATGGTACATATTTTGTTTACACATGTAAAGAATTAAATGAAAAATAGTAAAATCAAGTCATTTCAATAATAAAGTCGAATGATCAGGTCCCAATATTTAGGTCGGAAGAATGTTCAAAAGCATAGCTTCTTAGAAGCTCTAAGCTGTTTACATGTTAATATTCCAAAAATGCCATGTGTGAATGCTCCAAAGGTTTGAATGGAATAAGGGAATGAATGTGTTCAATTTTAACTTCTTTTGACATTAATTTGCAGGTGGCTGATAACAAATCGATAGTGACAAAATGCTTAGAAAGTTATGCAAGATATGCACTTTTTCATACTCAGTGTTTTTCTCTTTTGTTGAAATCCTACCAATTGAAAAGAAGTTCTTTTTGTCAAAATGAAGACTTTCAGGAGGCTGCTATACTTTTTTGTGTTATTTGATAATGATAGAGTTAAAACTTATTATCAAAGGGGTTTTTCAATGCCTACCTAACAATGGTATTGAATAGATTCTTGCTATTGATAGTTTCTCCTTTCTGATTCCTGTAACTTATTTCACTTCACCCATTAACTTGTGCTGAGTTATTTAAAGAAAAGTGTGATCTTTTTTTTTTATTTGTCACATTTCATGTCTAAGAGAGAACCATGTCTAAGAGATGTATAACAATACAACAAAAAATAGCCTTCTTAGAAACATTTTCTGATTTAGATTTGGAAAACCTAGATATTTGTAAGCTAAAGCCTGATTAACCAGGGGTTTTAGTCGATGCAGAAAATATAAATGAAAACAACTTTGGAAAATCAAATTCTAAATTAAAACAAATAGAAAACGAAAAAGTGTAAGCTCAAGTAAAAAATCAAATAAAAAAGTGAAATTTGACAAGCCAACAAAATCGAGAAAACCAGAAACTATTTTTTTAAAAGTGCCAGGAACACATGCTTGACTGACTTGTTCTGATTGAAGATATGTACTTAAACACAGATGAAGCAATATTAAGCACCGTCAGTAAAAAATGCCTCTGCCAAAGGCCAATGTTCGAAAAATGCACTTAAAAAAAGTTTTTCCAATCTATTTTTTTATTGTTTATACTCTTTAATAATGAATTTATTGTATTTCAAGCTACTTAGCTTACTTTTTTAAAATTCAACACTGTTATAGTTATTATTGCTTTCCCATTTGGAGTATTTCTCCAAATCTCTGGAACTATTTTGAGTGAAATACTGTTTTACAGAAGTAAAAAACTAAATCACCCAAAGAAAATTTCATTCAATTTTTTTTCTTCTTAAATCATTTAATACTTTACTAAATACTGATCAAAAATAATTGATAAATACAGGTTAAGATCCCATTTAGACAAGAAAACTTTTGTAAATACAAAGTGTTTTGATTACAAAGTTGTGAATACAAAGTGCTCACAAAAGTTAGGTTAAATAAATAAATGTAAATATATATAGAAGTTTTAAAGATTTTTAATTGTTTTATATCATAATAAGATTAAAAAATATAGGACGCAACCTCTTCTTTACCTTTTTTCTTCTAATAAAATGCGAGCATGTTCAAAGGAAGAGCATGAATAAAGCTTTTCCAAAAGAGAAACAAATCTCAGCGATTCTAAATCTTGATCTGTCAGTAAATTTCTACTCATTAGCTCCGTAACAAGTAAAGCCCTAACATCTTTTTCAGATGTTGCCTTGAATATGTCTAGCAGACGCTGATTGATATTTGCCCCCTATAACAGAAACAAAAACAAAATATATAATTAATTAGAAAATAATTATTAAGATACAATAGATACCCACTAAATTGATCTGATCTTAGTTTAACTAGTTCATCACTTCAACTGTTGGGGAAAAAAATACAAATAGTTAAAATATGAAAATCGTATGTTTTTATTTATTATTATTTACTTATTACAAGTTTTGTTTGATAGACAATGTAACAAAAAAAAATACACATGAGTTTTGTTGTGTGCAATATTTCTAACTGAAGAGCATGATGGCAGCAATTTACAGCTAATTACTTATTCAGATCACTATAAAGTTGCCTTGACTTGGAATTAGAAGACAGAACGATCCTTCACACCAGGTACATACACTTTTATGGAACTTCTTTGCTTTCATTATTGTAGACATGGAAATAACCATTCACCACATGGCAATTTAACATAGGAAGTGACAATTTAAATTAAATAAGCAACTGATACCTTTCTCCCATTTTCTTTAAAAGATCATTTAATGATGGAAATTAATCAATTCGAAAAACAGAATTTTCATTGAAATGCCCAATGTCTCCAGTCAAAATTTTGATCCTTCAGATTCCATCAATTTGTGGCGAAGCAATTCATGGAGAAGGAGAGTTCTTAAACAATTCACGTTTTGAAAGTTATAATGAATGATAATTTGTCTCCCCAAATATTTTTAAATAAAGTTATTTTAAGTCAGTATGATCAACTAAATTTTGTCCCATATTTATATCATTTTTATTGCAGAATTAACTTTTTATAACAGTAGATTATTTCTATTCTTGATTTTTTTTTTCTATTTTAGATTTCTTTTTTTGGATTTTTTTAAAAAGCTTTTTTGATTTTTTTTTAAAATTTTTTTATTAACAATATCAGTCATTGACTTGTTAGGTTTTGGAAAAAAGTGGGTATTAAGTTATTAAAGTCTGCAGGCCACCTACTTCTATCTGAAAATTTAAATTTTCAGGTCAACATTATTGTATACAAAATGTTCCGAAGTTTGATTTACAAATTCAGAGGGGTGATAAAAAGCATCAAAAAAAAGAAAACTTACCATAAAGTAAGTGATTGCAAACTACTATGGAAGGATAAGAATTGCAAAAAACCAATGCAGGTTTCAAAATAATGTTTGAAAACAACTACGAAAGGTACTAAAAACTTGTTAACTATAAAAAGTTTATTTTATTAAAAGAATTGTTGAAAGTAGCACCAGCTGATATTATTGAACTGTCTATGCTGATGTAAAAATTTTTTGTGGACATGCTCGAAAATGTCAGGTGGGCTTTTGATGTCTGCCAAAGCAAGGGGAATTCATGCTATAAGTATGTTTTTTTACACAATTTTCAGCTACTCAATGTGTTTGCGACCTTATGTTCGAAGATAAATTTTCATCCTTGTGATGCCTTTTATCTCCACAATGAATGTGTCTGTCAACCTTCTCTCGATAATGCCTCGTATTTCATATTGCAGTCTGAACATTGTTATTAAAGTTAGTTGTTAGATAAAATGTGCAACATTTACAATATTTTATTAAAGCATTCAAATGGTTTATCTAAATGTAATACTCTTAAAGCGTCGCTTACACCACTGTTCGTAGAGCTACAGAAAGTCCGTTCGATCCAGACAGCTAATAAAATAACAGGCATGCATACGCAGCAATGTGCAAATTAAATCTGTTGTGGTTGAAAGCCCTCTCATTGGTTGTGGAAGTTTGGAGAGTGGGATACCAGTTCAGACACTGTTCACAGACCAGGGTCAAAATTACAAGGCATACCAATCATGACCGTTAAAAGATAGAACTCGAAAATGGGGTTAGGCGCTTGACCATGGTTGAGTGATGTGTATCAAATTGTAGTAGTAAGTCACATTTTTTCCAAACAAGTCGTCTTTACATCATATTGTTTTTCCATTGCATTTTCAAGGTACATCACAAGTTTTCCATATTTTCCTTAAACAACAGCACATTACATTGCCCCATCAAAAATATTTAATTGCCCACATTTTTTAAAGCTCTCAAATTTAAACCAGATTTCTGCAACACTAACTTTTGTAAAATATCATTTAAATCAGTTAAAATTAATCCTATCACATAAAAAAGGGATGTTTGCCAGATTATTCTTAATAAAAGTTTGAAATAGACGTTACCATGTTAACCAAAATCACAATGGTTTCATCAAGCTTCCCTTGGCGCAAATAATCTAGAACTAACTCTTTAGCAACATTTTCAAATTCCACATAAGAGAAACTGCAGTTTTCCTTACAGCAACAAGAGAAATACGATTGTGCCATTGGGATCATTCCTCTTAGAATGGAATCCTGAATAACTTCCTATAGGAAAAAATACAGTATAATTTTCTGAATTAAAAATAAAAATTACAATATTAAATCAGAAACAGTGTACATATGAACGCAATTATGGGCTATGCATATGAACCACGATTACTTTTTAAATCTGAGAAAGTCTTTTCAAATTTCAGGAAGTTAAAATTTATGCATTGTTTAAATATGACCAAACTGATACTTTTCTAAGTAATTTCCCTCAAAATAATGTGTTCGTAATATTTTTTAATGCATATAAACTTTAGCTGATACCAAAAGTCCAAATTCCTTCATACTATGTCTTTTTCAAACAATGTCAAAACAATCCATATCTTTGAAATAATGATTTTTTTAAAAAGTTCTTGAATACTTTAGTTATGATTACAATTTTGTTTATTGAATTTAATAGTTATTCAGCTTATTGAGCAAAATATGTGACTTTCAGTAATAGTTTTTAATTTTATCTCTAGGAAGCAAATAAGATAGATATAGCAATTACAATAATAAACCAAAAAACTTTTAATGTATGAAAGAAATCCATATTAACAAGACTGCAATTGCACTACCCTATAACAATTTTAACTACACTACACTAATCATTATGATTGCTTCTTTCAAATAATGACTAGATTGTAATTTTTCATTTTACCCGTTGAAAACAAGTAAAATGAATGGATAATAATACAGCAAGTACAATAATAAATCATCAAAAACATAAAGCAGAAAAATTCATATTATCTAAGATCCTACAAACTAGTGCAACTACACTATTGCAGATTCATACACCTAGCTAGACTAAAATTATGATTAATATTGTTTCTTTGAACAGTAATTTGGCTTATTAACCAAAAATGGAGATTTCCTAGAGTAGTTTTTAATTTTATCTGCTGAAAACAAATAAGATAGGTGTATCAAGCTTAATATACATAAAATAAATAACTTTTAATGTAGAAAAGTTTATATTACTAAGACAACCATACTACATTTTTATAAGTTTATGCCCCTATCTAATAGATTTATCATCTAACAGCTAATATATCAGAGCAACTACACAACATAATTACAAGTTTTTGACTCTATCTCATTGCAAAAAAGAACGCTACCAGCCTTGCAACTACAACTGATATTTTCTATATATTTCAAACATCATTTACAAAATCATTTGAAAGTTAATAATTTTAATTAAATATAAAAAAAAATATATATAATGACTTTCAATTACACTAAAACATCTAAATTACAACCAACAATATAAAACTACTACAGTTTATGCAACTATAATTACCTTAAGATCCAACTTCTCCCACTGTTTCCACTGTAGTTGAATTTGCTCATCATAAGTATGATGTATCACTGAAGATTCTTCCAATTCAGATGTATCATCACTATTTGAATTGAATTCACGTAACAGCTTCCGCATTTTCAAGAGTAGTTCAGAAAATGTCTTCAAAAATGCTTCTTTAACATTTAATGTGACATGTTCATCAATTTGAACTTTATCTTCAACTTCTGCCAATATCTGTGTTACCATTCCTATTATGACCTAAAAAACAATGACACATAATAAGTTATTACATTTAAAAATACATAGCATTTTTTAAAAAAATAAAATATTTAACTTTTGTATGCAAAGTTAATTATTTATTTTTACCAACTATATAAAATATTGTATTTGTCAGCGAATAATCAAAATTATGTGATATTTTATTAAAAGATAAAGGAAGTCAAAATGATCATTTTCAAACCATTTAAAATAACTTAGTTTAAAATAACTTATTAACTAACTTCAATCCATTCAAGATATCTTTTCTACATTTAGAACTTCAAAATCAATTTTTAATTGAAAATTTAACTAATGAATTCCTTTTTTCTTCTAAACATAAAGATCTGAGAACTAAAAACAGTTTGCTGAGAACTAAAAACAGTTTGTAACCCTCTCCAAGCAAGGTCTTCATGAATTCAATATCTAGAAATATTCCGAATTTGTGCTTTGAAGACATTGACTTGAGCAAATTTTTTTCCAGTAGTTCTTTACTTATATAATTCCTTCTAAAAATACAGCAACATCATCAACTGCTAATCGGATTTAAAAAGCATAGAATTGCAGGGAACTCTTTCAAATTTATATTTGGATAGTTCAAAATCTAAAACAAAATAGATTGTATAAGCAATTTGTGTGGCCAGTAGCGTAACTAAGCAATATCAGTGACAAGGTAATAGTTTTTTATAGCCCCTTTTAACAGATGCACAATTAACTGTATAGTTAGAATTTTAGATGTCTCCATGTTAATTTAAATTGAGATATCTATAAAAATTAATGTTAACATAAAAAATGTAGCTTCATGTAAAATAAAATTAAAAGAGTATTTTTATACATCGTAAAAAAAAATCATTTCTTACTTGTAAAAGTTGTTCAGCATATTGACATGAATGACTATCATCAAGATTTTTATAAACATTTTCTAATACTAGATCAAGAATTTTAGTCCATAAAAGGCATTCTTGATCCATCTTTTTTAACCATTGTAAAGATTTTGATGAATTACACAACTGACAAAAACCTGCAAATTTAAAAAATAAATAAATAAGTAAAAAAAAACAATATATGATAAGTATAAATAATAAAAAATTTAAGAAGAGAATAATGAGCATTTTCTATGCATAGTACAGAAATCAGTGCACAAAGCTATCTATTAATACCTTCATAAAGTGTTTTGAGGAAGAATTCAACTGTGTATAGTTGCCTGTTGCTTAAGCCTAACTTTAAAACTTCTATATCCATGTGCATATTCACCCAATTATTTAAAGACGACAATGTCTCAACAGTTTCGCTACTCGGATAAATCATCAGCTACAAGAATAAGTAATTAATATATATGAATCATTAGAATGAAAAATAATGTTTATACAACATAAAGTAACTGTCAACAAGAAAAGAAAATGTTTCTTCCAAACATTAAATTAAACCAAGAATCAAATATTAAATTTTAAAAATACCTAAACGTTTTGGTAGAAAACATATTATCACACCAATAAAACATAAATATACCAACAAATGATAAAACAAAAGAACAATAAAATATTAGACGCTGAGTGTCAATGAATCTTTTGAAACGAGTGCTCAACATTTAAAAAAATCACTTTGGACAATTTTTTAAACATGCTACTTACAATTACACTTTAAAAAAAATTTTTAAAGAAAAATTTTATTGTTTTAAGCAAAGCCTAAACCTTTTGCTTACAATGCTAAGCATGATACCACCTGCTATTCTGGTCCATCAGTTGTACCAAGTGTAAGCAAAGAATTAAATTTGTTTAAATCTCCATATAAATACGACAAAAAAATAATTTCATAAAAAAATTAAGTAAAAATTACAATCGTTAAAATTATAATTTTAGGAATTAAAGTTTTAAAAAATTTCAAGTTATCTTTTATTTAAAAACCTTTCTTTCTTCTCTAAGTATGCAGTTATAGTGGTAAAAACCTTCAAAATAAGTCAATCATATGGTTAGACAATATCAGAATGATGAGATTGAATCTGCATTATCCAAATACTAAAGCTCATCATGGCTCACCAGTGCTAAAGAATATATGACTAATTGATCCATTAAATAATTTTATTCAAAGGAAATTATTTTAATATCATTCAGAATTTTTTATTAATAGATCTTAATTACCACTGTCATATTATTTGTCTAAATAAATTTATAAAAACACTGCACTTGAAGAAAGTTATATCTTATCTGAAATTTTTTTCTCTTGCACAATATTCATAACTTTAAATTAAATGAACATTATCACTAAATTCAGAAGAGGAGAAAAAATACTAAAAGTGATAGTCTTTAGAAAAGAACATAGCAATATTTTTTTTATTTTTAACATTGTTTTATTATAAGTTAGAAGTTAAAATTTTTAACGTTTTCTTATAATTAAAATTTATTATACATAAGTATTTAAAAATATGTATAATAGTTATTATGCATTATTAATACATGATACGCAATGGACAATTTCTCACTTCATTAACTAACTTGTCTTGCTCAACATCATACAGAAGAAGAAACATCTTATCCTCAGATAACAGTAGTAAAGGAAATGGAGTTTCTTCAGAGCCATTCTTGATAAAATAAACTGGATCTGAAAACCTGAAGTGGTTTAAAAAAAAAAAACAATTAGAATAAAGTTCAAAACAGAGTATTTGCACACTAAATTACATTTAAGAGATAAAATTAAATTAGCATCATATTTCATGAGAATTAAACTTTTTACTAATTCACAACGTTCTAAAATAACTATTCTGGTATTAATGTACTACTTTAATAGAGCTGCATGGATCGGCTATTAAAGATCTGGGAAGCATCCCTGACAATGATCCGAAGACATGCAATCGTAATTTTGATCCTCTGCAGAGGGAATAGCTTCCCTGCTTTTATAGCATGGAGAGCTGCACGCAAAGTAGAGCACTTCACTGTAGAGCGGTTTAACGAGGATCGATAATGCACACCTTTAGTCTCTTTGCAGGTAGATCAAAATGGTCACCAAACCTTTCATTGAACGCTCCCAGTTGTGCTTAACATCAGTGATCTACTAGGAATTGTGTATTAATGATATGTCCACTACGGGACCTGGGATTAATGGATATGAAAAGATTATTTTAACATAATTTTAAATAAACTTATTCAAAAGGTTGCTATCCAAAACTAAAGATACAAAAGCAATTTTTACAGTAATGTAAAACAATTAAAAAAAATTTGCAATTGGCAGAAATGATGATTAGATATAGAACAGCAAAAATTAATAATTGTTAAATTTTGTGAAATTTTTTTATTTAATAGTCTAGAATATGAATAGAAAATAGAATGAATAGAATAAAACATTAGTTTCATTCAATGAAGAATTCATTAAATGAAGTTTAATACAAAAAAAAATTGACAATGCATATTATAAAGAAAATTGACCAAATTTGTTGAAGCAAACCAGTGAATATTACTGCCAAAAAAATCACAAAATGGGTCAAAATTAAAACATTTTTTGGAAATTCGCTGTTTATAAATACACAAAGTAAAGTTCTGCTTCATAACATTCTTAGATTTTAATAATAAAAAAAATAAAAATATCTCAAAAATATTAGATTAGAGATTCATTTATTCTTAAATATCAATTTAATGGCTTACATTAATTGTAACATTATAAACATTTTCTTATATAAATAACATGGAATACAATAAACCCAAAATGAAGTATAGTGGTTCTCTGCTCCTTTATACTGGTTTATAGTAAAAATGTTCGATTATTCAAATATTAATTAAAGATGAAACAAATTTCATAAAAAATAAAAAAATAGAAATAATTTAATCTACAATATTGTTATAGATTAAATGAAATTCATTCAAGTGAAATTCATTAAGTAAATTTCATAAGTTAAAAATTACAAGTTTCGATGACTAAGATTTTATTTTGGTTTTTGTGGACAAAAATGGTCTAATATATACATTAGGAAAATTCATTAAACCATATTTTCAATACGACAAATTTGGTTTTGTTTTTATAAATCCATAACATGAAAAAAAACTTATAATCTAACATAAGTATTACTGACTTAAAATGTTTCATTTGTAGGTTAAATATACTAATTTAAAACTGTGCTCTTAAAAAAAAATTATCAATGAAAAAAGAAACTTTTTTTTAAATATCCAATTAATGTGCTGGTCCAGAAAATTAAAATTTTAAGCCTTGAATAAAAAGCATGTTTATTAAAATGTTTAATTTCGAAAATCTAATAAATGTGCTAGTAAATAAAATTAAAAATAAAAATTTTAAGCTTTAATTAAAAAGAATGTTCAATAAAACATTTCATGAAATACACGTCTATTAAATAGTGTAGAAAATATATTCAAATAAAAAGCTAAGGCTAAGAATGTCCATCATAAAATTTGCAAGTCAGTTTTATGTTAAAAATGTTAAAGTAAATAGCAATAAAATGTTAAATGAATATTACATTTTAAATAGCAATAAAACAGTCATCTTTACCTCTTATGTAATGAAGACTGATCTGAATTAAGCAGATGAACACCAACTAAAGACTCACTGCTGTTATTTTGTAAGAAAAATATTTTGTTTTCTACAACAATCAACTCCTTTAAAACAAAATCATCCAATTCGCAGTTAAAACTAACAGGTAAGGAAGATGTTGAAGATGTAGAAAAACGTCTCATTTTTTCATTTAATCTCTTCACAGAAGGAAATTGTTTGGTAAAAGCTGTAATTGAACTATTTCCTTGTGGGTGAGCAGAATTGGGAAAAAACTTTGATACATTTAGTGGCATAATATAGACTTGTTGTTTTTCAGTAACATAAACTAATAAATCTAATTTCAGATTTACAGTATAATTTACGACACTTCCTATTTCACTTTGCTTCATGTGACCATCAATAAATTCAATATCAAACAATTTGGTATTATTAGCAAATGAATGGATAGCTATATCAGAAGTTAAGAAACACAACATAAATAAATAAACACACTTATGAACTTCAATAAAAGGAAAACAAAATAAATGTAATTACAGTAAAGTGTCCGTAATCTGGACACACGAGGACCAAAGCCGATCCTACAAGAATGTTTTATGTAACTTCTCTGAACAATTTTTCCTGTCTAAGGATTGGCAATTGTATTAGCGCTTATTACAGCATATTGCAAATGTAGGGTTTAAAAGTTTTAATTTTTTAAAATTTTGTTAGAAACCTGTTTCTTTATTAGAAAATACATACCACTCACATTGAAACTGGGTTCAAAGAACATGAGGTTCTCTACAAAGCCACCAAGAGACAAAAAAAGCAATTTTTCGACCTCTTACAGATATTTTGAAAATAAAAAAGCATTTACGCAAAAAAATTCTTTTTAGGAGAAATAGGGGGAAATGGCCGATGGGGAGAAGGTGGGGTTATTTATCAATAAATAGGGTTAAAATAATAATTTTTTTATCTTTCATTAATTTTATTTTAATCATAAAAATATAATTTCTGTTGTACTTATTCAGTAAATTTGATGCAAAATGCTTAAATATACAAAAAAGTGAACAAATAATTGAAATGTAGAAAAAGGATACATAGTTTTGTTCCCTCATCGTTTAGAGCAAATAATATTTCCTTGGAGATTAAAACTTTTCTATATGATGGACTATCATAGCGTAAGTCAGAAATGGACATAATTTGAGGATTTTCTTCACATGATGGGAAAAAAGCAGCAACAATACATTGGTTAAATAGACAAACAGCTTCTCTGGCCTCAAATTTAAGTATTTTAACTGAGGATAATTTTTCCAAGCCTGAAAAATATAAGAAATTTTACTCATATTTTATGCATAATAAAGTGCTAGAAAAAGTAGAACTATTGTTTAATAACTACTTTTCTAATTTATTTTAACGATAAAAATTATTTTGGTTATTCTAATAAACACATTTTAGTTAAATTAATTATGTTAAGCAATTTAGTAATTACAGTGCCCACCGTGCATTGAAATCAGGTTAATTCCAAGAACATTTTATTTTATTATGCAGATGATTTTATAAACCAACCAGAATCTACGCAAAAGAAAAAAATATTTCAAAGTTAAACTTAACAAATCTATTATAAATTAAATTGATTAAGACAATAGTTTATTTAACTGAATTTACAATTGAAATTTTACTTAAATAGAATATACAATATTTAATTTACAGAAGGGTTATAAAATACTAGCATATTTGCTTGATTATTAAGATCTGAAGTCCAAGATTTAACATGGTTTGAAAGTTTATACAAGTTTTTGTAACTTTCAATATTTTTTTCCCTTGTCATAATGCTCGTTTTAAAACATGAAAGGCTTGGATTTTTCCGCCATTTATTGCATGTAGATTTACGTATTGAATGATTGATGGAATAATGATCATTGACATTACATGATATTTATGAATTGAGAAAAGGTATCAATTATTGTAGATTGATTGGTATTCAATTACTTTTCTTAATTCATAAACAGTTATCATCTGTATTCCCCCATCAAATTTTGTCAAAATTATGTGGCAATAACCTCAAAACTTTCATTGCAATTTAGTATCTAAAAAGTTTACTTTTCACAGAAAAATGGGATAGTTAAACATGAAATCACTCTAACTACTACAGCAACATGCAATGTAATTACAGGGTGCGTAGCCAAATTATTCAACAAAAAATAAGCACCTTTTAAACACTTTTCAAGCACTCAAAAAATATTTTTAAGCACTTCAAAAGATATAATTAGGTAGGGTTGGAAAGTTTTTGACAATTGACGGTTTTATTTTGCTTTAACCATGATGTCAAAAAAAAAAAATTTGGCATTCTTTTTGACAATTGTCAAAAATTATGAAATTTTGAATCATGTAAAACGAATGGCGTTTTCATACACTACGGACTGACAATAAGCCGAAATAGATTGGTGTTGAATTAATTGTGTTAACGTTGAATAGAACAATGTGAACTGTGTCTTTTTGCATAATTCATAGCGAAAATCAACATGGTAAAGGAAAAATCTCATTTTAAAAAAAGGGAAAATTAAGCACTTTTTAAAAACACCCAATGAAAAATGCACCTTTAAGGGCTTTTAAAAAATGAAAATTGAAAATAAACACCTTTAAGCACTTTTTAAAATTGCTATGCACCCCGAATTAGACAGACTTCAATCAGACATTGATATTTCATTGTTGGGACAATAACATTTTTATAAAATTTATGCAGCAGAAAAACATTTGAAATAATTTACTAAATTTCTACGCCAGTCTGTGAGAAAAACTTTCTTTCTGCTAACGTGCAGTAGAAATTAATGAGAAAACATACAAAATTCCAACAATTCAATTTAGGTTTCAATTTCTATGTTTTATATAACATTAACGGTTGTTCATTGAAGTAGAGCTTGATTCAAAAGTTGTTCATAGGTATTAAAAAGTTGAGAGCTGTGGTTTTTTTAAGTGTAGATAGACATTAAAGCAAAACATTTAGGCATGTTAAGGGGGGGGGGTAATAATAGTTTTAGAATAGAAGATAATCAAGATTTGTTACACATTATGTAAAAGAATCAATAACATTTTAATAAATTTCCACAAAACCTCACACTGCAAAAATTACAAATTCTTTATTTATATTAATCATTAATATTTTGCACATATAATGCTAAAAATATTAAACATATATTTTTAAAAGAGAGAAAATTTAATAAAATAATTCAACTTTAAGAAAAGTTAAAAATAAAAATGTTACTAACATTTAGCAAGTTCTCCAAAATATCTAAAAATATTGTCCACTGTCCATGTTGCCAGTTTACTTTCAACTAGATGTTGAATTCCACAAGTTTCTACTTTTACTGAATAGTAAAGTATCTCATTGTTTTCATTGACCACAAGCAAATGATAATTATTTTGACAGTAGTTGTCCTCTTGCCAGGAAAACCTATAATAAAGTTATGAGTATCAGTAAAATGTGGAGAAAAAAAACTATAATTCAAATAACGTTGTAACAGAGCTCAAAATCAACTGTGGTACAGTCCAAGATCACTAGAATTTGACTCAAACCATCATAAAATAATTAACAGTGGTTCCCAGACTTATAAAAAATTAAAACTTTTTGGTGAACACAAAATCTCAATTAAAAACTTTCTGCGCGCATTCATTAACTCTTGTAAGTAGTTTGAACCTTTTGTCGCTACCACATTTTTGCAAAATTAGTTTCAAAATTAAGAATTTTTTTAAAATTTTAAATTTTTATAGAACTCTATATTGATTCATATCACACGGTTGAGTTTTGTAAAACACAAAAAACGAAGAAAATAGAAATCCAAAAATTTTATGTGTAAAAACACTTTTTAAATAAGTGAAAAAATACCTGAAATTTAAGTAAGAAAAAAGTATATGTTGGAAGCCTTTAATCACAGAATGAATAATTAATCACAAACATGAATAATTTAATAAAAATATTGATGCTAGATTTTATTCATTTATTTAAATTGTTTCAATATACATCTCAATGTGTGATTTTTAAATCACGCAAATACAAATCTCAATATTTTATTTAAAATTGCGTAAATACGGATCTCTATGTTTAATTTTAAAATCACTTGAATACGAATTCAAGTGTGTAATTTTTAAGTCCCTTTAACACAAATCATAATAGCAGCTTTTAAATTGCTTGAATATAAAATATTTATAATCGCTTGAATAACGCAATATTTGATATAAAATTGTAAAAATACGAAACACGAGGCACGCTAATAGGAATCGTGATGCGTGATTTTAAATCATGTTAATGTTATTTTAAAATTGCATTTGAATCAGTTAAAGCATAAAAACACATCTTTTTTTCCTTTTTAGTAATAGTAAAAAGCATTTCGCAATGGTGACAAATTTTGGCGAATGGAATTTGAACGTTCGTGCATTATACAGGCCAGGTGGTTACCTAGATCAGCAATGAATCACCATTTCATTACAATTGTGAACATAATATAATTCTCTGTAAATTTCCCTTAAATTTAACTTTAAAAACCAGTTTTTTTATTTTAAGTATTTGATACAAGATACTTATAAATATGTGACATTTAACCTATTTATTAAAACATAATGATAAGTTTTGCCTACAAGTTTCCTTTGCAGTTTTAATTAGTACCTTCTGCAGTTTCATCAGTATTCTCAAAGAGATATCTTTATAGAGAGAAATCATTTGGTCACTGGCCCTTTGAAGCCATGACTAAATTTTCTTCATTTATACCAGTAATTGTGGATCAGTGTAAATAAATTAAATATGTATGTATGATAATTCCTATTTTATTACAATGAGGGAAATCTGTAGCTTGCTTTATTCTATTTAGTCTGAAAAAGGAAAAAATCATTTCATAACCAGAGTTCTCCTTAGGAAGAAAAAAGGGCAGGGTGCTTCCTCTTTGAAAAGGGCACTCACTTAACATTGTAAATATTTATTAAAATGTGTAATATTATGTAATACATAACTGAATTTTGAGCTCAAAAATTTTTAAATTATCCTGTCATACTATTTTATGAATATATTTCAAATGACAATTCTCTCTCATTATCAAAATAAAATAAAAATTTGTAGTTCAAAAAATTATTGAAGTCATATTAAAAGGCAATCTCTATGGATATTTCCTTTTTCAAGAAAAGTAAACTAGCAAAAAATGATTGATTGATAAGCAACTTGAAAGCTTTTCTCTATAATTTAAACTGAAAATTATAAGTAAATCAACATTTAAAGACACATAATTTTTTTTCATTTTTAAAAAAAGGCATTTATTTAAAAATTAGATTTAAAATAATTCAAAAAATTTATTAAAACACCCCCCAATAAAAGACACTTAAATAAATTTAACCACTTGAGAATAATCCTAACAAAGTAAATAGTTGAAGTAGTAATCAGAATAAATTCTATAAACACAGATAATTTAACCAGTGTGCAATTATTATTTAAAAACAATGAATATTTTGTTTTCAAATTGGAATCTGAATAAAGAGGCAGTGTTTTTGAGGGATGGTGGTTTACTTTTACAAAAAGGACAAGGAGGACACATTTATTGGGGCAAGAAATCTCAAAGGGTAAGCAGGTCAAGCCACCCTTCAAAAAACTCTTAGGAAAAACACTGTCATAACACTTTATTAAAAAAAATTTTAGATTATATAAATTTCTATCTTAAAATAATATCCAAATAAATATTTTTTAATACACTTTCATTTTTGACAGTTAAAATGTTTAGTTTAATCAATTCATTTTCTCTCATATTAAGGGGTTTTGATCCTTAACATCCCTAAGGGGTTTATCCTTAAGGAATTTTAATCTTGTAACCCTTAGCTCCTGTTCATCAGCATAATGTTACAGATATATATAAGTATATACGTAAATATATAATATATAAATTTATACAATCATATTCATGAATTCATTTTAATTTAAAATGAACAACTTGAACTTAAAAATAAAAGTTCGGAACCAACTATTTCTATCATTAATGTACTTTTTGTTTTATTTTTAAATTAGTATAGCTTATTTACAATCTATCACATTAACTGTTGAGGTAGTTTGCTGATTTGAAAATTATTCTTTTGAAAAATAGTATTAATAATTCTAAATTAATTACAAATATTATTTCTAGCTAATTAATATTACATACTCCTTTATGTTTTTCAGTAACAGCTGAGAAGAGGAAAAATTTACAAGAAATATTAAAAGATCGCCTCGATTGTTGTGGATACATAAGAGCTTTAAATCCGAAGTTGCAATAACATTTCTAGTTCCTTCAAATTTGTTTTGAAATTGTTTTACTAGTAAAGTTTCGAGAGCCATTATGAATATATTTTTTATATCTTAGAGAAAAGATTATGTCATTCTTTATGATTTAATTAAAACGTTTAATGAAATAACCACAGAAACAAATCTGTAAAACAAAAATGTAAACAAAATACAAGAACTCATTGCTAAACTGTCAACAATAACATGTGATTAATCAGTACACTTCATTTCAACTGTCTAGTTGGCCGAGAGGCAAAATTCTTGATCCTTGAATACAGGATTTTTTAGTTTATATTTGTGACTAAATTATTTAAATGTCGATAAAAGAAAAGGAATTTTAGTTAAATTAATTTCAAAACACATTTACAACTGCAAATTGAAAACCCCGTAACCGTCACAAATTTGTCCCGCCGATATAACCGCGCCATTTCACATTTCATTTTCATTCAATTCAACCGACTTAACGTTCATCTTGTGTCCATTTAAATTTTTTGACGTCCGTTGCTAAATTATTTCGTAAGAAACACTTTTCTTCTATTGCTAATTTATCTTTACTCTAATTTGAAAACTTTCTTTAACCATTAAGTCTGATTATACTTAAATTTAGTATAAAATATGTAATAACTTCTTAGTTTTCCGAAACTTACATCTTATGGTGTATTCATTTTTATGTTTGATTTAAATATTTTATATCTTCCAATTGTCCTGATTTAACAATTTTTTTTTTTGTAAATACAATTTCTGTGTTATCTTTAAATAGCTTTTGAACTTTGAGTGGAAATAATCTTGTTATATATAAAACACTAAGTAAACTATTTCATGCTGCGATCTTAGTGTATATATTTTAGATTAATTATTTTAATTTTCTGAATAGGTTTTGATTTATAAAATATACACAAATATCTGATTCTTGCAGTATATGTTTGTAAATCAACATTTGTAGGCAAAGGTAACGTTTTTTTCCTTCGCGTATTTTCTGACTTTTTTTTTTTCTATCGTGCTTAGAGTAAGTTGGAACTGAGCACTAGTTTTGTGCTTCAAATCAAATAAAAAATAAATTTCCTGTTAAAAGCTAATTATTTTTCTGTAAAGCATAGATTTGCGAATGTGTGGCTGCAATCGATTTAATACTTCTTGAGTTAGTGACATTTTTTGGGGGCTCTTTTCCTGACACTATAAACTTCTCTGCCACAGTTCGCGATGCTCAAGTCTTCCCTTAAATTCAGAATTGTGAAAATTATTCCATTTTAATTCTTGGAATTTAAAGAAATAATAGAACTGAATTTCACATTAAGAAATACTAATTTCTTAGTTTGGTGCAGTGATTTATGTATCTAATTCAATTGTTTTATTTTAGGATTCATAATGCGTGAATGTATTAGTGTCCATGTTGGTCAGGCTGGTGTGCAAATTGGTAATGCCTGCTGGGAGCTATACTGTTTAGAGCACGGTATTCAACCTGATGGACAGATGCCCAGTGATAAAACTGTTGGAGGTGGGGACGATTCATTCAATACTTTCTTCAGCGAAACTGGAGCTGGTAAACATGTACCAAGAGCAGTGTACATTGATCTTGAACCTACTGTGGTAGATGAAGTCCGTACTGGTACATACAGACAGCTATTCCACCCTGAGCAGTTGATTACAGGAAAGGAAGATGCTGCCAACAACTATGCGAGAGGACATTATACCATTGGAAAAGAAATTGTTGACCTTGTACTTGACAAAATTCGTAAGCTTGCAGATCAGTGCACTGGCCTTCAAGGTTTTCTTATTTTCCATAGCTTTGGTGGTGGAACTGGGTCTGGTTTTACTTCTTTGTTGATGGAGAGGTTATCTGTTGACTATGGAAAGAAATCTAAGCTTGAGTTTGCCATCTATCCGGCTCCTCAGGTAAATTTATTTCTAGTTATTCAAAGATTAAATATTTAAGACTAGCTTTGCATGCAGTTTTTTAAATATGCATTATGTCTTGTAAAAATGTTATATATATTTTCAATTTTGCTTGAAAATAAACTTATCACTCAACTAAAGACAATTGACAAGATTCGTTTAACCTCGACAGACAAAATAATGCACAACAAAACGATTATTAAGTAGCAAAAGTCTTGCTGAGAATAATTTACAAGGAAAGTTAAATCCTGACAAAATAAAATTCACAGCGATTGCAGAATAACGCAAGTCCCACTGAAAATAATATTTAAGAAACATAAAATCCTGAAGACAAAAATTGCGCGTAAAGAAAATATGCATTGCATTTTATATTTCAACCCTGATCTTTGCATGAAACCAGGAGTTCTGATTCAATTCGCTCTTCATTAATCAAGTATCAGGTAAGCATCTTATTAGTGGATGCATTGATTTTTTTTTCTTCCATAGAGTAAAAGTACTCATTCCTTTTTAGAAGAGTATAGCGGAAGTTGGATGTAGTTAAAGCCGGAAAGAATTTAAGAAAATTTTAAAACTACTTTTTTTTTTTCTAAAGGTGTAGACCTTTAAAAAAAACACTTTACTAGTTCCCTCCTCCATTTTTGCAGTAATGCATGAAGTCGGCATTAACAATATGATTCAAGCCTTGAACGTGGCTTTAAGTTTATTTTGTAGTTGTAGTAAATACCTTAAAATTTTAGAGACTTGAAATTAATTAATCTTGTGTTCTATTTTTTTGTATATAATTTATAACTTATAAGTTGATTGTCATTATAAGTAAAATATATTTTGTACTTGAACCTATAGATTTTTAGAATTTTTTTTGTTCATAGACAAGGCCTTTTTTTTCCCCACCCTAGGTGTCAACTGCTGTTGTTGAGCCATACAACTCCATCTTAACAACTCATACGACCTTAGAGCATTCTGACTGTGCATTCATGGTAGACAATGAAGCTATCTATGATATTTGCCGACGAAACCTGGACATTGAAAGACCCACCTATACTAATTTGAATCGTCTAATTGGACAGATTGTATCATCTATAACTGCTTCCCTTAGATTTGATGGAGCTCTGAATGTGGATTTAACAGAATTTCAAACAAATCTTGTACCATATCCAAGAATTCATTTCCCTCTTGTTACTTATGCACCAGTTATATCTGCTGAAAAAGCTTACCATGAGCAGTTAACTGTATCCGAAATTACTAACGCCTGTTTTGAGCCTGCTAATCAAATGGTTAAATGTGATCCCAGACATGGCAAGTACATGGCCTGCTGTCTATTATACCGTGGTGATGTAGTACCCAAGGACGTCAATGCCGCTATTGCTGCAATTAAGACAAAGAGGACAATTCAGTTTGTAGATTGGTGTCCAACTGGTTTCAAGGTAAATATTTTTTATTTTAAAACATAATTTTGATTTATATAAGAGTTTGGCTTAAGAAAGTTAAATTTCTTTGTTGCTGTAGAGATTTCTTTTCAAAGTAAAACTTAAAACATGAAATTGACAATACATAGTGATTCCTTTAAAAATTAACTAGCAATCTTTTTTATTTAAATGCTAAAATTGAACTTGTATAATTGAATAACTTGGATAGGATAATAAACTAAATTAATTGCCAAAATAAGGTTTACAAGAAGATTTATGCTGGTAGAAGGTAGTGGGGAAACTATTTGAGATTAGCAAATTTAATTCTAGTTATCATAGTAAGAAAGAGGCTCTCCTAAATTTTTTTTAAAAAAATAGTAGAAAAATAACATTTAAAAGTTTGGACAAGAAAATAAAGTTTAAAAAATACAAAATTCTCTTTTTTTTTTTTTTTTTTTTTTTNCAATCGTGTACAAAATGTTTTTTTTTTTTTTTTTGAATAAATAAAATTAGCTGGAAAAAAAAACAAATGATAAAAAGCTCTGCAATATATTTCATACTTAATAGAAATTAAAACTATAAAATACAAGGAAAACTTATTGATCATGTTAAATAAAAACTACCGAACAGAATTACCAAATGGAAACGATAAGTAAAAAGGTGCTGACTCACTTAATTTTTTTTAAAACAACTGAGTCAACTGAATTTTTTTTTAAAGGAGATCTCAAAATTCGTGAATGAAAAGAACTATTTTATGCAGTAAACAATTTATTGTGAACAATGGAAACATGTAAAAGACTCAAAATGTAGTGGAATCAGAAATTTATCACTTAAAAAAGAAAGAGCTTCATAAAATAAGTCTGTTAGCAACAGGGTTTGAAAATACTCGGGTATTTTAGAAAAAAACCCAACTGGTCTGGGTTTTATTAAAAAAACCCGGGGAAAATTGGGTTTTTTCATTTAGAGCTCAAGTGTAGTATTGTCATTAGAGCTCAACTGTGTAAATATTTTTTTTTTAAGAAGTGTATAAGCTTAAAAATAGAAATAAATCCAAAATGTTATTTTAATTTCCTTATATGTATTTTATATCAAGTTTCAGAGATGCCAACTTGCTCCGGACAGCAAATATATATTTTTAAGTGGTAGTTTATCAATTGTGATTCTTGGTTTAATAAATTCAATTTAGTAGATTTTTATCCACCACTATTTCTAAATAATTCGCTGGTTTATATAATTCACCAATTTATACTAATTATGTCTTGCTATACCCTTTAAAAAGCAAGTAAAAAGTGTCAAATATTTGCAAAATTTACTTTAAGTATTTACTGTTTTTTTTAAAATTATTTTGGCATGTCCGGAGCAGTTGGCATCTCTGAAGTTCAAATAACGCATTAATATATATTAATCTTTATTGCTAAGTACATAACCTTTCATGATTTTTAACTCAAGCTCTGTAAATATTTGTAACTAAAATTTCATCTGACTTTTGACATTTTATATAAACTGAAATAAATATTTAATGGTCTTGCATGTTTATAATAAGAATAATAGAAAGTGAAATTAAAATTACGTATAACTATAAAGAGAAGAGTATCAGTTACTTGTCCAATGATATCATTTTTAGATAATTTTAAAAAGTTTTGCCTTATTTTTTTAAAGCCAGAAAATAAAACTGTTTAAATTTGTTAATGTATCACTTAGTAAAAAAAAAAAAAAAAAAATCACATTTTTAAACACATGAATTAATAATAACCTGCTTATTAATATATAAAACATACAACTATATTTGAAAAATTCATATTTTCAGACTATATTATTTAAATTTCTATTTGATTTAATATCATTAAAATATTACTTTTTGAAAAAACCCACTTAAAGTTTTCAATGGTACTGTAAAATTATGTAGATTAGAGTTTCTTTTACTTTACAAATATTAAAAACTTAATCGTGTAAATCTTGCTACTCCATTAGACAAATTTATGCTGCACAATAAATTATATAAAAGTAAATGTGCATCATTAAATTTTGATTTAAAAAAAAAATTGAAAAAACCCACTTATCCTTCCAACTGGGTTTTTTCAAGGTGGACCCACCCAATAAAATCCAGACAGGTTTTTTTCAAAGTGGGCCCACTTGGCAAACCCTGGTTAGCAATAAATAAGTGTGTGTTTAAAAAATTAATAAACAATATTCTCCTTTCATTTTTATACAAAAGCAGGCAAATTTAAACGAGGGTTGGCAAGATTTTACCGCAGTTGGAAAAAACCATCCTGGCTGAGACAGGTTTTTTTCGCCAAGCAAAGTGGCCAAAACCTATATTTTCTAAGATGAGAGGGCAAAAACACATTTTTGATACAAAATTATAATTCCATAATTAAATCTCATAATGTATTAATATAACATTTTAGTAGTTTAAAACATTGATCAGAAAATAAGTGATTATTCTTTTTTTTTCAGTGAAATGAACTTATTTATTTTAAATTAATATAACTATAATTTAAAGCATAAAATATCCATCAATATGTGTAGTTAATTAAAATATATAAATATCAATGCAATTTTTTAAATTTGTGCAAATTCAATGCATCCCAATACACTTTGTGCTGTCTCAACATAGCATAACAGAACACTAGTTTTGAAACATTATTTACAGTCAACAACCAATTCCAAATTTTAGAAAGTACAAATGAATTTGAATACACTCTTTCAATGGCAGCACTACTAGAAGGACATGAGTGTAAAAGAGACATTAATTCACAAAATTTTCTGGAAATTTCACAAGAATTTTGCACACTCCGTCGCCATTTACTAGCGTCAATTGTGGCTATAACTTGTTCTGAGAATGTTTTAGGGAGTGTTTTTTCTTGTAATTAAAAATTCAAGGCATATGGAACAGATGATGCATTAATTCTTGCAAGAAATTTTCTGGCTTCTCTTTCTGTACATTGCTGAGAAAATGCCCTTTATATTTTGGGTGTAAAATATATTTGGGGTTCAATCTTTTAAAACTTATTACCCTTACATTAATTATTAATATTTTAGAAATAATTTTCTCATGTACTGTATTAAAATGATTATTCCTTATGATTGATTTAAATTTGTTTCAAGTATTTTGTAATAATATTTATACAGCAATTTAGATAATTTGGTTTTTGCCACTGTCCTGGCAAACTCTTTTTGCCGTCAAAAACTCCAACCCTGATTTAAACCTAAGCAGATGTGCAAAATTTGAAAATGATACCGCAATTCTGCTATGCAATTGAAAAAACTAAAGTACTTCACGTTTGATTTAGTCTCCTATTTTGCTAATGCTATAGAATCTGAAATGGGATTTCGAAAAACTCCTAAGACATGCATTTTTTTTTCTTTTCCGTTGCAAGCTGTAGCTTACCGTATAAAAGGCCAAATGTATAACAGTCTTAATTTTTAATTATTTGGGACTTACATTGAGTTTTCAATTGCATGGCAGACTTCTAAAGAATCTGAATTTGTTCAATTGAAAAATGTTTTCGTTTATAATTGTGATAATGTATTATCCAAAATTGTAAAACAATTTGTCAATCATGTATAGCTAAAGTAATTATTTTTAAAAAAAAAACTAACAATTCAAAATTCTTGAGGCAGAAGTTGTAAGTTCCTTAACTCGGGCATCTAATTGTCACACTTCAAAAATAATTAAGATTAAAATAACTCTTGTACATGCACCTAATGACTGTTGCTTTGGGGGGGCTGTTTTTTTTTTTTAAATCCCCTATTGAACAATTTGAAAGATTGAAGAATGAAATCGAGCAATTTGATAGAATTCGTGGAGTTCTCTTGACCCAAAGATCTTCAAGGTCACAGAAGAAATACTGAAATTTTCTCTTGACTGAGAAAATCCTTCCCTCCCCCACACACATTTTCTCTAATTAACTTCAAGGGTGAGTCAAATTAGCACTTTTTTCCTCAATTGTTTTAGTTGACAATCGTGGAAAAACCTTTTCCTGATTTTCTAGGTAACTGATATTGGCTCAGTACTGTCTGGGTTTTTAAGAAATACCCCTTTAGAATATTCATTTTCTCATAATTTCCAGTTTAAATTGTAGAAAAAAAAAAGTGCTTTCAAGTTGTAAGTTAATTTTGTTTTATATGAACTAAAAAATTTTCTCTTATTTTGATAATGAGAGAATTTAATATATGAACAGAAAATAGTGTAAAAGGTCAATTTCAAAATTATTAATAAACTTCAGTTATTACACGTTTAAAGTAGGTGCCCTTTTTTATATCTAAAATGAACTCTTAACATTAAGAGTAATTTTTTGTTAACTAGAAATTAGATTAATAAAATTAATGATAGAATAATTTTATTTTAGGTTGGTATCAACTATCAGCCTCCAACAGTGGTTCCAGGTGGTGATTTAGCAAAGGTACAACGTGCAGTCTGTATGTTATCTAATACTACAGCCATTGCTGAAGCCTGGGCCCGACTTGACCATAAATTCGATCTTATGTATGCTAAAAGGGCTTTCGTACATTGGTACGTAGGAGAAGGTATGGAAGAGGGTGAATTTTCTGAGGCTCGAGAAGATTTAGCTGCCTTGGAGAAAGATTATGAAGAAGTTGGAATAGATTCAGCTGAAGGTGGTGAAGATGATGGCGATGAAGAATTTTAAACTTTTATTTTATATGATTCTGTGTTTCAATAAATCTCTCTAAATTATTATGTGTTACTGAAAATTGCTTGGAACCATACCAAAGAAAAAAATATTTTACGAAATCTCTTGTTAAAAGGAACAAGTTAAATTCACTACTGAAGTTTCGTCAATCAACCCTACTATGTTTTTAAAGATTTATTTCTTTTTTGAAAAAAAAAAAAAAACCCATTCGTTATAACGAAGAAGTAATATTTCTTACTTAATGAATAGTTTTTTTAAAAAAATTCAGATGATTTTCTTCCCGAAAACAGCTTTTTAAGAGACATTCCTAAAACTTACACCGTTTTTTAAACATAAGTACGGTGACTCTCGTCAAAGCGAAAAACTTGGGTTTGTTATCTGGAAATAATTGGGATAGAGACTCAAACTCCGATTAGATATAAAATATACAAAAAAATTAATTTTGAATATTTGTTCTGCACGAACACCTTTGAGACTTTTTTTTCTCACCATTAAACGTTTTTAACACTTACAAAATAACGATATATGCTTACCACCAAAACTTAATTTGAGGATAAAAATCAATTTTTCTGCGTTGAAACAGATTTTTAACGTTTTTAGACTTTTTCAACTAATTAAATGCTTTTTATTAACTTTATTTAGAGATTTTCCTGAACTTTGCATCATTTTTGTAGTCTTTCCTGATGTTTAGGTATTTATCGAGGCGGTTGTAGACTCCTACAATATTTTAAGTGCTACTCACCGTACCCAAAATGTTTAGAAACACAGGTGTAGCGTTGCAAGCGTGTTAGTGTTTGCTCTTTACATGGACTTTTTCTGTGGATAGGGAATTTAATAGTATTATATTACATTCTAATATTATTAAATTATACTATTCTAATTAAATAATAGTGTAAATTAATAAGAATAATAGTAAATAAATGGTGAATTAATTCCTTTTTATTTGCAGGATTTAAATGTATGAATAAATAACTATTACTCTACATATAAGAATTTTATCAATTTTTGATTAGTTTAAGTGCTCAAATTTATAACTGATTTTCTGTACAGGATAAAAATGCCCTTTCTGACCACTGTTAGCAGAATTTATCGCCAGGAGACTAAAAATGAGAGTTAATTTATAAAATTTTCACTTATAAAAAACTTTTTTCAGCATTTAAAATGCCACTTTTTTCGTTTTGGTGACAAAAATTAACAATTCTTTTTCAGTTTTTAGTACACTTATCAAAACATGTTTAAAAAAATTTCATTTTCCGATTACACTTACTTTTGAATAGGACTCTCCTTAATGTTACACTTTTTGAGTATTTTGCTTTATCTCGAAAAAAATTTGCACACAATTTTAAAATTCGTTTATCCTAAGATATTGCTATGCAGAAAATTCACGTTATAAGTTCTCGAGATATAGCGAAATACGCAAAAATTAATATTAAGGGGTCAAAGCACTGGAGTTTTCTCCTGACCAAAGTATTGGAACCATAATTCCCAGAAAAAGTACTTTTTTGTGTCTGATTTCGTAACTTAAAATATCGTTGTTACTTACTAATTAGCATATTTTTCACCTACTTGAGCCATTAATAGTGATTCCTAGATGCGATCATTACACAATAAGTTATCCAAGGTGGTTTGCTTTTTATTTTGGCTCGAGAGCCTAACTTAAAATCTAATTAACTTATGTAGACGATATATTTTAACTTGTAAAATCAGATGCGAAAACGCACTTTCTCTCTTTTTCTAAACAAATATGCTTTTTCTTTTCAGATGAATTTGGATTCTTAAACTGCAGATGTTTTTTAAAAATATAGTTCCAATTAATAGTTTCAGCCCCTACATATTTCAATTTTTTTTTTTTTGTATTTCTCTGTTTCCCAAATGAGTAAGGTAAATCCTAAATATTGCAGACAATTTTACAAATTTTTTTTAATTTGATTAAAGAAATTCATTCCATGTAAAATTATTATTTTGTTAGTTTATCATATTTTTTTTAAAATTATTTATTATGTATTTTACTGATGGCCGAAATAGTTGTTAAATATAAAGTATACAAATTTTGCACCAATTAAATCCGCGTAAAGTTTAAATGACAAAATTTGAAAGATATCGGCAGTGAGATGAGGAAATATGCAAGAATAGAAATTATTCTTGCTAAATTAACATTAAGCGATCCGCAATAGTGACCATATTCTCCTACCATAGCAACTGAGATCATATTTTTCAAATTGCGGCTGTTCGGCTCAGGGGATAGAGCGCTCGCCTCCCATTGAAGGGGCTCGTGTTTGAATCCCAGCTATGGCTGGTCGCTACGAATTCTGCACCCGGCTCATACCGACTTCAGTGCTGACGTAAAATATCCTCGGTGGATGGTGGCTTAAGGTCCCCTTGCAGTCAGGCTAACAGTGGAAGGTTTTCCTCTTCATGTAACGCAAATGAGGGTTAGTTCACCAAAAAATTCTGCACGAACAAAAAACTTTCAATACTTGATCCTGGAGTTCCCTTGTCTTCTGGATTGGATTCGGAATTACGAGGCTACAAATTTAAGAATTGGTCGTCGTAAACTAATATTTGTGTTCAACGACGATAACTAAAAAATGCAGCTATCCGCCCCCCCCCCTTATTTAAAAGGTCAAAAATTTAAATCCATTCATAAAAAGTTATTTTAAGAATGTATATGTCTGTTCTGTTTATGTAACAAAATATCATCTGCACAAATTAATTAGCATAGTTAAATTTAGGCGATCGAACCACTACGATTGAGTCAAAGTAAGTGAAAATCCAATCATTAGATCAAAGGCTCTTCAGAGTGTTTGCTTTTTCATTTTGTGCAACCCACTATATTTTTATAGTTTAAGAAAGTCATGAACTACCGATTTCTTTCATCAGGTCGTTAGGGGTTAACTCATAAATGTATCAATAACTTAAGAGTTATTTATTTTTGAGCTCTTTACTTTTTTGCAATCCTTTTTTTTTCCTATTTATGCTGTCTAAAATTTATTTTACGTTAATTTTCATCTCTGCACTATTTATTTTTATCAAAAAAGAACCAGAATCTCTTTTAGGTTAACATGAATGAATTAACTGTTCTGTTCTTTTATTAGAATTCATTGAATATACAAAGAGGGAGTGGGTATCTCGATCCTGATAGGTTGATGAAGCGTAGCATTTGTTTACGTTGGCAACTGTTCTTTTCATTCTATTCCGAGTAATCCAAGCCCGTCAAGTACCCACTCCCTTAAGTGACACATTCTGTATTCCTACACAAAGATTTCAATTATTTCACTATATGTAAAGACAAGCACGAAGACGAAGCTATGTTGAACATCTATACTATACAACTTAACTATGCATCGAAGTTGGTAGGTATACGAAACGAAAATATATCACGGTTACAAAAATATATATACAAATAATAAAGCTAAATTAAGTAAAAGATGTAGTAGTAGAAAGAATTATATTTCAGCAATTTCAGTGTGCTATGTGGAGTTGTATTTAATTAACTTCTCGTTAATTAACATTCTAACTTATGTGGGGAAATTTAGCTCAACTTTAACACGTCATTTTGCTTATAAAAGATCATCTGAAGCTGACGTTATAAGTCACATGTGAGGGTATTTGAGATTTTCTTCTTCCTAAAATGCAAGTACCCAATTCATCCATCTGTATATGTTAAGTTGTTGGCCGACGATATTATGACAGATAAATATGTCTTATTCACAGTAGCAGTGTATAACAAAATGTCGATCTTTTCCCAAAATGACTCCTAAACGAATATCTGTCTGTGTATGTGTGTGTCTTTTATACTCCTAAACCATCCGATCAAAGGGGAGGAAATTCGGCATATAGAGAGTTCGAAGCACGAGGAAGGTTTCTGTCGACAACATTAGAACATTCTACGACAAACCCTTTGAGCTGGATAAGCAAAAAAAGAAACTAAATTTTCTGATTGATTGAGTATTAGCCATTGATTTAAATTTAACTATAGACAATGCAGTTTAAATTTCTTCTACTTTTCAATCAAATCCAAGACTTTAATTAATAAAAATAAAATTAAACTTCAATCAAGTAACGATGCAGAAAGCCTAGATAGTTATATAGAGGAAGTAACAATATTATAGGCATTTGCAAGGCGTCAAAGCTGAAGTTTGGAAAAAAAATTTGAGAAGAACCCAAAGTGGTGGACATTAGATCTCTCGATTTCCAGGAAAAGACTGACAGCCTGACGCAGAAGATTGAAAAAAGAAAATTATACCACACAAAGACAAAATAAATTAATAGAATATAAAAAGGAAAATTCGAAATATAATAAAGAAATAATTAGGCTAAAGAAGAAGACTCTGAATCATTTTCTTGAAGCAATTACAATAATGAAGCAATTACAATAATGAAGCAATAATGTTTCGGAATTGGATATTTAATATCCAGGGGTAAATATCTAAACGACAATCTCTAATGCACAAAAATTACCTGATGGAACCCTAACTACCAATAAATTGCCTCCATTAAGCAATAATCTTCATCAACCATTTACAAGTAACGAAATAGAACATACTGTTTTTAAATTAAGGAACAAAAAAGCCCCATGATATGACGGCCTGTCGCTAGAAATAATTAAAGTATTTTACAAATTGGAATCAAAATTATTTGAGGAAACTCTAAATAAATGTCTTGAATTACAATATTTTCCTAAAATTTGGAAACTAATCTTATTACCGAAACCAGGGAAAGATCCAGCGAAATTAGATAGTTACAAACCAATTTCTTTCCATCCGGTGTAGGGAAAGGTTCTCGATAAATTAATTACGAATAGGCTCACATATTTCCTGGAGAACGATAATTTGTTACATAATGATCAGTATGGTTTCGAAAAAAATAGATCTATCTGCTCGGCCTTAAGGGCACTTATGGACAACATAAAATGGAAAAAATGGCAAGAACGATGGGACAACCCGCTTTCTAAAGGAAGACATACCTATAACCTCACATCAACTGTAGACCATAAAACCATTTACTCCGATTTTTACTTGTGTTTTCACTACAGCGCGAGAACGCGAGAATCTCGCATATTTTTTTCTTTTCTCGCATTAAAAAATGATTACCGCGAGAAATTCGCGCATTCTATAAACCAATTTCAAAATTCGCGAATTTCTCGCATTTTGAAAAAAATTTCTCATTGCGCCATTTAGAATAAAATCCGTTACATTTTTCTTCCTGGATCTTTCATTATTTTCAACATCTGCCCATTATCTAGCTTCCCTATCTAGCTAATTTCCTAATATATTTTTTCGCTAACACAACACTTTATTCATAATTACGCCGTTTTATACTACATAGGTATATTATCACATTATTCAATAAAAATATTGAATCAAACGAAAAGAATATAAGTAATTAATATATGCATTTAAAAAAAAATCATACAATAAGCTTAAATATTAACTCTTCTAACTTTTTATTGTTACAAAATCGTTCAAGACATCCTGAAAGTTAACCTTTTCCAATACATCATTTTCAATTGCCATTATGGCCAATGAATTTAAAAGGTTTTGAGACATAGTTGAACGAAGACAGTTTTTAATTAATTTTAACTTGGAAAATTTTCGTTCACCAGTGGCGTTTGTAATCATTAGACTATATATTTGCAAAGCTGTCATTACATTCTGGAAAGTTGATTGTGCCATGTTACCAATAGTCAGTTTGTAAGACTCTTCGGCAGGCACAATTTTTTTCCGGCGTCTTCTAATTGTAAGATGAAGTATTTATACTGCACCATTTCGTCTATAAACTCAGGCTCAATGTCCTCGAAATAATGTTCCTTAAACTTTGTGCAAGCCTGTCTAATTTCAGCGTCGGATTTTG
>NC_092209.1:52188485-52213989 GCF_043381705.1 Parasteatoda tepidariorum | reverse complement strand
TTATATGTTTGAAGTGGAATTAATTGCATGTAATAGTCTTATTTTTCTCACTGTGAAAAAGAGAATTCAAAATATAGTTATTGAAGTTACGTTTTATTTTTTTTAAAGCACCATAGCATAATCAAGTACTGAGATAAGGGGGTGTTTATTCACTGGATCACCAAACGATGAAAAACCAGTGAAGGAACAAGTGTTCCTTCACTGGTTTTTTTTCCCAATTAATGAAAATAAAATAAATTTTTGAATTTTCTTGTACTTTTAGTCACATTATACATCAAAATTCTGTTTAAAAGACAAAAAACAACTTCTAACCAGTGAAGGAACAGGCGTGTTCCTTCACTGAATCACCAAACGATGATATACCAGTGAAGGAACAAGTGTTTTTTTCTAGTTTCTTTTCCCAGTTAATGAAAATAAAATAATTTTTTTAATTTTCTTGTACTTTTAGTCATATTATACATTAAAATTCTATTTCAAAGACAAAAAACAACTTCTAACCTGTGAAGAAACAGGCATGTTCCTTCACTGGGAATACTTCCAGTGAATGAACAGTAATGTGTGAAATATGATTTTACATGACTAAGTACTTCTGCTATATAGAGGACAACCGAAATTTTGTATGAATAATTCCTTAAATAATTTCAGTTCAAAATGTTAATTTAATCGCTTAATTTATGAAAGAATTATAATTTGCATTTATTAATGGGGTGTGTAGTTACATCAAATGTTAGGCAACTTAATAAACTATGTTTACAAATCAAAAACTAATTAAATATAATCATAAAAATTTGAATAGAAAATTTTTTCGCTGTCTTTTGCACCAAAAACTGATAATAAGTTATCATTATAGGATAGCAACGTGATTATATAATTTATAAAAACTACTTTACTATGCTAGATTTTAGAAGCAAACTCCTCAACAAAAAACGGAGTTAAACAGAAACGATACTCAATTTCTTCAGAAGCTTGAGAGGGAAATCTCTCAAGATATGTTGCAAATTTTTAACGCAGCATTGACTGAAGAGTCTAATATCGAAAATGTCCAAGAGCCTGTACTTTTTGCACTATGGAAGAAGTACGTATTAAAAGAAGACCACTTGGTTAAGTCAAACTTAAGAACTGAAGCTAGTATTGATAATGAATGCATCTTAGATATTGAATCTGAAATGAGTCCTCATGCTGATCCTCTCTTCGTTGAAAAAAGAAATGATTCTTTAAGTAAAATCAGTACTTCTAAAGATCCTCTAGATACAAGTCAACAAGAGATGGATTTTCCTCAAACTTCAAGACACCTTTCCCCCGTCTATTTTCGAGAAAGGCATTGTAGAAATGTTGCTGAAAAATCAGAAGAAGTTTGGAGGAACCATTTACATTGGTCAAATATTGATGATAAAAAGAAAGGTCAAATAAGAAGAAAAATGAATAAATTACCTTTTGCACTAACTTCAGAGAAATGGCAAAAATTTCAAGAGGCTGAAAGATATAAAAAAAGTCAAAACAAAAGAATATGGTGAAGAAAAAGAAAGAAAAAATACTTAAAAAAGAAAAAAAAAAGCTTCATGAAATAAGAGGAAAAAGAGTAAACAAAAAGTTGATAAAATAATAATGATAATAAACAGCATCGGATGACACAATGATTCAGATTTGACTGTCAAATTATAAGTAAGAATGATTTTTTAAAATTTATTTTGTATTTAACATCACTTTAATTTCTAGTTCATGATTACAGAATAAAGTTAGCATTTTACAAGTACTTGTATGTTATAATTTCATAAATACTCTTGTTTTTATATATTTGTACGGCTAATGAATTCATAAAGAGCATTAAAATATAACCAAAATTAAGTGTTCCTTTACTGGGCAATTTTGTGTTCCTTCACTGGTACGAGCTGTTCCTTCACTGGGTCTTCTTACTACTTTTTATTTGAACCTCCAAAACTTTTAAACAATATTATGTAAGTTCTCTGCAATTTTTTTTACATAATTTGCAATTAGTAACAAATATGTTGACACTGTCATTTAACTAAAATTACGAATTTTAAAATTAATGTGATTTTTTAAGAGGCAAGCGAAGCTTAAGTGTTCCTTCACTGGTTAGTTTACCCTATTCATAGTCGAGTTTCCTGGAGAACCAGCTGGGGCTCACCTCGACATATCAAAATGGAACTCTTTTGCATTCGTGCTATAAATGTTGCCTAATTTGCAAGTGGATACACATTCTGGAATTTTCTAACTTTTGTTTTGAACTTTCATATACGAACTCTTAACCTTTAGTAAAGTAACTGCTTTTCATCGGTTTTTTCAATGGTTTTCAAATTGTGTAAAAAGTGCTTATCATCTTTATAACAGAGCGACTTGATTTCATTTTGCTTCATATTCTATATTTCTTTTCATCTGTTTTTTCAATGGTTTGAATCATCTGTACTGACAAAGCGACTAGATTTAATTTTGTTTCATGTTTTATATTTCTTTTCATCTGTTTTTTCAATGATTTGCAAATTGTGTGAAAAGTGCTTATCATCTTTATAACAAAGCGACTTGATTTCATTTTGCTTCATGTTCTATATTTCTTTTCATCTGTTTTTTCAATGGTTTGAATCATCTGTACTGACAAAGCGACTAGATTTAATTTTGTTTCATGTTCTATATTTCTTTTCATCTGTTTTTTCAATGATTTGCAAATTGTGTAAAAAATGCTAATCATCTGTACTAACAAAACGACTTGATTCAATTTTGCTTCATGTTCTATATTTCTTTTCATCTGTTTTTTCAATTGTTTGAAAATTGCGTAAAAAATGCTAATCATCTGTACTAACAAAGCTACTTGATTTAATTTTGCTTCATGTTCTATATTTCCTCATGTTTTAATGCTGTGTAATTCCTTATTCTTCATAAATTATGAAAAGACCTTTCATTGCTATAGTTAAACCAATTTTAGCAAAACAACTCAATGACATGATCTTCTTAACTTTATTACTGTTATTTGAGCAAAATTTTGAATTTCCTTCTGTAACGGAACATCTCTTCATTTGTTCCTTGTTTCATTGGAAATCCGCTTGTTAAGCGACTTCTTAACATCTATTATCATCTTTTGAATTTCCTTTTGTAACGGAACATCTTTTTATCTGCTTTATGTTTTATTGGAAATCCGTTTTGTAAAAGAACTTCTTTACATCTGTTATCATTCTTGATTTTAAAGTATGTAGTATCGATTTTTCATTTTCACAAATCTGCTGGATGTTTCTCAATTTGTACCATGTTTTTGTATTTGAGCAGTTGTTCACTAATCAGTACCCTGGTGGGCTGTCAGTATCCCTGTATGCCCCCCTGAGGGGGCTGGTCAGGGTAAAGCTTATATACATATATAGACAATGCTGTTTTTTAAAGATATCATCCGTGATATTTGTTTGTTTAGAGCTCTATTTAATTAAGAAAAAAAGTTTATTGCATGGACTTTAATTATTTTTTATTCGCTATAAGATAAATTCAATGAACAACATTAACGTGGTTGCATTCGTGGATTACGCCACCAAATTAATATTTCTAAAGTTATCTGATATCACGTGTTTATAGTATTTAAAATGTTTATTTTTTATTTAAATCAACTTAAATTGGGTAATTTTACTTCAAAAAGAAGAAGACTACGGACACCCACACATGTGATCTAGGACGTCAGCGCCAGCTGATCGTTTATAAGCAAAATGGCGTGTTAAAGTTGAGCTCAGTTTCTCCACATAAGTTAGAATGTTAACTAACGTGAATTTAATTAAATACAACGCCGGTATCGCCCCTCGAATTTGGTGAAATATAATTCCTTCTCGTCTTCATCTTTTACTTAACTTAGATTTATTATTTGTTTATGTATTTTATTTTAACCACACTATATTTTTATTTCGTGTGCCTGGAAATTCGATTGATATTTAGTTTTTGTTTTACATGGATTTGTGCAGCCCGTCTTTATGTTATGTACGAAACAGATAATGAAAAAATTTAAATCTCGTTGAAAGAATCTTTGCGAACGAGCATAGAATGTGTCACTTATGAGAATTGATACTTGACGGGCTTGGTTTACTCGATATAGAATAGAAAGAACAGATGTGGACGTGAACAAATACCACGTTTCAGCAACCAATCAAGATAGAGATACGCGCACTGCGTCACTTAAAGTAAAATAAAAAATTGTTATGCATTCAAAGATAAAACTAATTGAAACGTGGTACTATTTCGCTTAGAGACGTAAAAAATCGGCATGCTATTATTGATGCCAATGATTCTTAATTAATTTAGATAATACATGCATATTTAAATAACATAAATAACCTATGCACTGAAAGCTAAAATTCATGGAGTAAAGGCACCTATTCGTTTATTCAAACCGTAAAAAAATGCCATACTATTATTAAGATCTATATTTAAATAATATTTGTAATATGTATTAATTGAAAGAAAAAAAAAGTAATGTACTAAAAAAACAAATTTAATGTAGAAAGCTTTCTTACCCGTTTAGGAAACTTCAGAAAATCTCTTTACGTAGATTACACTTATTAATTTTAGTAATATCTATTACGGGTATTATGGTAATTGGTGCAGCTTTAATAAGAATTTTACGAGTTTTCTGTAATTTCAGAAAATATAAATACAAAGGTAGTGAAGATAGTGTATTGATATTTTATTATATTAAATTAATAGAACTTTTTTCCACTACTACTTTATAAATATTTTAAACTATATATTAATAGTCAGATATAGAAATGGTTAATCTAGGTTATCGAAGAATTATATTTGTTTTCAAAATTTCGGTTTCAGTTTGTTGCCACTGATAAATGTATTGCGCACCCAACTCAAATGAGGGGTTATGCGATAAGCGTCAAATATATTAATATAGATATAAAGTATTATATCAGCACATTTGGTGATTATTAAAACTGCACCAATACTAGGCAGTTTTAATACCGAATACCATTGAAATAAAACTGTCTTATAATTCCTTCGAAGAGATATGAACCGGAAAAATTACTTGATAGCTGCAAGTTTTGACTGTCATGTGTTGCCCCCGAGCAATATAATTACGCCAAGTAATGCTTAATACAGTTAATCTCAATTTTGATGGGATGAACTACACAAATTAAGTTTTGCTAACTATAACAATGTGGGACGGGATTGCTCGGTCGGTAGAGCTCTGGGCCCATGTCCAAGAGTTCGTGGGTTCGATCCCCACAGGCCGAAGATTCCTCGTGTAGTAGATGGTGACTGATGCACGTTAAATCTGTCGAGCCGCAAAGTCCCCCATGTTCCCATAACAAATCAAAACCTCTGGGGGTGCTGATCCAAGAGTTTCCTTGTCTACTGGATTGGTTCAAAATTACAAGGCTAAGGAGTTGAACATCAGTAGTCGTTAACCCAAAAATTGGGTCTGCTTTTCAAAGACGGATATATAAATGTAACCATGGATCAGGGGATAGAGCGTTCGCCTACCAATGAGGTGAACCCGGCTCGAATCAATCCCGGTGATGGCTGGTCGATATGAATTCCGTATCTGGCTTGTACGGACTGCTACAGTGCTGACGTGTAATATCCTCAGTGGAAGATGGATCGTGGGTTAGGGTTCCCTCGCAGTCAGGCTAACCGTGGGAGGTTCGCATGGTCTTCCTCTCCATTTAACGCAAATGCTGGTTAGTTAAATCTAAAAGTCCTCCACGAAAGAAAATTCCTCTCAATACTTGATCCAGCTCCTTTGTCTTCTGGATTGGGTTCAAAATTACAAGGATACGGAGTGGAACATAAGTAGTCGTAAACTCAAAAAATTGGTCGGCTGTTCAACGACGGTTATAAAATTAAAATGTAAAATATAACAACGTGAAACAAACAGGAAGGGAAATAAAAATGAAATTATTTTAGTGGAAAAACCAGGTAAGTGACATTTTCAAAGTGGCCTCCGAATTACTTTACTACCGATTTATTAGATTGTGGAACTTATAGTTCTCTGTCTTATTTTATGTACCATTACTTAATTTGAAAATAAAAACCAAATTCTATTAAAAAAATAAAGTGGATCAGTTATGTTAAGTTTAAAATGAAAGCAATTACAATTTTCTTACATTAAACATACCCGATTGATGTAACCTCTTCATGTTATTTTCAGTGAGTCATAAATATCACTTACCTGAATCTTTCACTAAACTCCTCAATTGTGTCGGTTTATGCCTTTCAGTTTTGTGTATTATTTCATACTGCTGTGCCGTACTGATTAATTGGTTATTTTTTTAATCACCCCGTACAGAAAACGGGTATTCAGCTAGTAATTTAAACAAAACATCAAAAGAATAAATGAACAGCCAAGATCTTACAAATTTGTACAGACATATTTGTAATACTTCCATCAAAGATGGATGTACAGTAATTAATGCTGAAATATAAATATATTTACAAATCTCTTGAAAGCTTTTTTATCTTCTCTAACTTTCCGTTTCTTACTCTTGCCAGCTTATAACGCTTGAAAGGATAGCTAATGATAAGAATAACTGTCTCTAAGAAATCATATACAGCAACCAATGAGATTCCAAGCCAAATTCCAACATAGCCACCTATATTGCTGAAAGCCTCTACATTCTAAAATATATAATAGCCTGTATTTATCATTTTTAATTGAGAAAAATGTAGAACTCAATTCACTATAAAATATTTATGCGAAATAAAACTTGATTTATATAATCTAATGAAACATTCTTTTTTTACTGATTACAAGAAAATATATTAAGTTCACAATGAAACATCATGAAACGGCGCATTAATTAAATAGAAACACTAAGATAAGCTTAAGCAATAAAAAATAAAATAGATTATTTTTTCATGATAAAAAAATGCCACCTTTTTTTCAGGTGTTCAGTGCACGGAAAAAAAAACACGAACCATCTTTTTAAATAACTTTTTTCTAACAATCAGATCTTCACGTTCTGGGACTCAATCCAAAGGTTTTAAGCGGATGAAGTCAAATATGAAAATTAATTAGTGCAGACGATAATTTATGTTACAAGTTTATACAGAAAAACGTATTTTTTCTGAATAAACACCTCTTTTTATTGATGAAATCGAGTTTCTGACCCCAAAATGTAGGGGATGATTGCCGCAATTTGGGAAATGTAGTCCCAATAGTTTGGTCAGCCGAGCAGTCCCAAGTTTAAACCCCTTAATGTTAATTTTAAGATTTGTGTATTTCGTCAGATTTCGAGAACTTCTCAAGCAAATTGAAAAATTTTTGACCACAATTCTGAAATTCGTTTATCAAAATATAATTCCATGTATAGTTTTTTATTATTTTATTTAATAGTAGTAAAAAAATTGAATAGTAAGGTATGCATTGTTTATATCATTTTAATGACTGTAATTATAGATGGCAAAATACAAAATTTTAGTGAATCAGCCAAATAATTCCTGCGAAATCAAAATGCGAATAAGTAATAATTATAAAATTCTTCGGCATTAATTAATTTGCATATTTTAGGTCACCCTCTCGAATCATTAAGATTGAGTCCTAGAACGTAAAGATCCGATCATCAGATCAAAAGTCACTCAGGTCACACTGTTTATTTTTTTACTCACTATACAACTTTACATTACATTTTGTTTTCCTTATCAAAAATTACAAAACTTATTAGTTTAAACTGACGATGAAATAAAAAAATTAACATTCGGAAATGAACTGAAGAACTGCTAAACTTCTAGCAAAAAACACAAGACAAATCACTGAAATGCAAATACAGATTTAAGAAACTAAAAGGGCAATATATTTGTTTATGAATTTTAAACCAGGTGGTTTTCAAAAAATTCCAATTTTTGCATTTTTAAATGTTTTTTTCGAGTTTTTTGTCACTTTTTTTTACGTTAAACTTTGTTTTGCTGTGCAAAAAAGCTATTTCAAAACTTAAAATCATGACAGCGTAAAAGAAAAAAAAAAATACAACGAAAGAAAAAAACATTTAACATCTGATAGTTTTACAATTATTAACTACCAGCCGCCTGAGGCGGCCAGCTGTTCGCCACGCTAAAGGTTTTCACAAATAAAGTTTTTTAAAACATAGCAGGAAATTTGAAGATTAGTGGACAATTAAAGTACTCCTGTCCTGCAATTTTGTTATCATATCCAGTTCTGCTGCAGACAAAAGTTAAACTTTTCTCCACTTTTTTAAATGTAAACTAATGCGAACCTTACAATTAAATTATTAATTCCTTCGTATATTATTGGTTTAAGTTGTCGAAAATTAATATTTCAATTGTAAGGTTCGCATTAGCATACATTTATAAGAGTGGAGAAAAGTATATGCATTTTTTAATAGTTTTTTGAATATGGCTCTTTGAAGACGATAAAGCATAGATTTTCTTACGAAATGACTGATAATTAAAAAACTAATCCTAATTTTTTAAAAAGAAAAAAAAATACTTCTTCATTATGTCAAAACACAATTATGTGCCGAGTTTCGTGCCTGGGCGAGGCTTCTGGGGCGATATATTGTGATTACAGACAGACACACACAGCCGCGTTTATTATTATGTATAGATTGAACTTGTACTAAAAAATATCATTCGAGTCAATCTGTTGCACGCTGAAAGGAAACTTTACATGCAGAAAGAATCTTGTTAACTCAGCAATTGTTATGAAATTGCACTTCTTTTTTTTTCTGAAGAGCAAATAAAATGAATAAAAAGATTCACAAAAGTAAGATAAACAAATTAGATGTTGCCAGATATAAATTTTGACTTTTATATCGAAATTTTTCAAAAATAAAGGGATCAAGTGAGATAAAAATCACATTCCAATGTTATACAAGTTAAGGTTATTGTTATAATATTGTTAACAAGTAAAATTACTTCTCATTTTTTACTTTATATTTAGTCACAAGTTCAGTGCGGAAAAAATAAGTAAATAAAACCTCCATCCTAAATATCTTTTGATCTAATGATCGTATCTTCGCGTTCTAGAACTCGATCTTAACGGTTAACCTTAAAAATGCTAATCTGAGCACATCTTGAACTGTTTAGGGCTGAACTGGAACGACATTCATTCCTCTCCCATTCTGGTTTCGGATTTTCTTAATGTCAACGGATTTATTGATCAGCTTGTTGTTGCTAATTCCCATCTGGTCTGACGGGGTCAGACCAGATGGGAATTAGCAACAACAAAAATGCTAATTAATTAGCGCAGGCGATATTTTAAGTTGCGAAATCATCTAAAACCAGTTAATAAACATATGTTTTATCAGTTTAATCAGTTAATAAACATATGTTTTATTCGGCAGATTCAGATTTTTGTCCTCCACAATATATAGGGAGTAACCGTAATCTGGTAAATAAATGTCCCTACAGTTCGGTCAGGAGAGCTGTAAAAGTTTGGACTCCTTAACGTTAATTTTTCCCGTAGTTCACCAAATCACGAGAACTTTTTAAGTGAATCGAAAAATTTTTGCACACAATTATAAAATTCGCTTATCTATAGTAATTATCCATGCAAAATATCACTTTTAATAAATTTTATTTTTATTTTTAATCCTTATTTTATAATACTCTAAAGAAATTTGTAATTGTATGGTATATAATTTTTTACATTATTTTAAAGAATTCTAGTTTAAAATGTAAATTACAGATTTTGACCGAAATCTGTCGAAAAGTTTTTTGAAAATCAAATTTTAAAAAAATTAATTTTTCAAAATTCGATTTCTCGAGAACGATTTCGCTCAAATTTTATATTGATATAAATTTTGATAAAAATGTTAGGATTTATATTTGGTAACACCTAGTCTTTTTCTCTTATTTATCGTTTTAAATTCATGTTTTGTTTGTTGACGTTCTTATATTTTGTAACGCGTCTTTATTTTCTGAAACTGCAAATAAAATGTCAAGAAATTTTCCTTGATAACTTAACTTCAAATTATGTGCTGATATATCTAAAATAACATGTAATTGTTACGCGATGTTATTATTTTCTTAAAAACATAAAAAATAATGAAATTTTAATTGAATCTTAAAATTTCCAATTTCCTGACGTTCTGTATATATTTTTCTACAGATTTTCGTAAATTCAAAATTTTAAGTCATATATTTTGAACAGCAAAACAAAATTTTACATAAAGTGAAAGAAAATTAAAAATAACAGATATAAAAAAAATCTGTTAAAATTGCTATAACATTTGAACGAAATGGAATTTCCCAAAAAATTCTCGTGTTTAGTTCATAGACAAAAAGGGCTCTTTCAGCATGCCGAATTTTATATCTGTATGTAGTTGCAATCATGCTACAAAATATTGATAGATGCTCTAAAATATGAAAAATACATTTAACTTTCACCTGAAATTTGGGATTATGTGTATACGTTGTTGTTTCCATGCCATCCAAGATTATAATTATGGTAACTCTTTGGCTAAAATATAAATGTTTTTTATAAATTAAATTTATAATATATTTAATGAAGAAAATTAGTTTAATTGTGAGGATCTTTCAGAATACTTACGACTTTATTCAGGAATCAAAAGTATTTAGCTCGGATTTTAATTTCATTAGGTGATACTTAGTAATATGTTGCCTTTTTATTATTTTTATTTTTAAACTGTTTTTCAAAATTTAAGTTTACTTTTTCTAAGCAAAGTTCATAAGCCAGGGCTCAGGGGCATTCGTCTCCCAATGCCAATTCGCATCGCACTTGACTAGACCTAGTATGACTAGACCTTTGGTAAATCTCCGAAATATATACTAGCTCTAGTTAAGTGCCACTGCCCGGTATACATTTACCCGGTATACAGTACACTGATGTTTTTTTAAGGTCAAATGCCATTGAACTGTATACATTTGCCCGGTATACCCTTCACTGATATTTTTTTAAGGTTCAGTGCCCTTGCCTGGTATACATATGCCCGATATACCCTACACTGATATTTTTTAAGGTCAAGTATCATTGCCCGGTATATATTTGCCCGATACTTCAAACACTGATGTTTCTTCAAATCTATCGTCAGTAAGTATTAAAATATCGAATAAATGTAATTACATCCACTGATAAATTAATATTAAGTCGAATGTAATAAATATATCGGGCATTCACCAAAGCGACTATGTGATTGTCAACATTCACCGATGAAAGTCAACAACCATCGATTTCGGTCATTCACAGTAACATGCACATCATATGCATAATAACCTCATCAGGACGCTTATTTCATACTTTGCCTAAATAGGCATCCGGCATTATATAGAATGCCTAGGCAATGTAAGAAATATAAATCATTTCATACTTTGCCGGCTAATTTTAGGCTTTATATATAATGCCGGATTTCATACTTTGCCGGTAACATATACATGATTCCTCACACCCCACCTTTCTAAAGAAAAACACTTATCCCCGTTTTAAAAAAAGTTTTGAAGTCTGACAGACGAAATCACATAGGAGATTGTTCAATTGGTAAATATATTCTTCAAGAAAAAGGGAGAGTTTATTCAATTTTATGGTAGTACTTCTCAGATGAATTGACCGGAAATATATGTTCCCTTTTAAACCACAGTTCTGGCTCATTGAATCCTAATATTGAATAAGTTTATTGCTATCTGGACAAGGCATTAAATCGAGTAAAAATATCTTGTAATTAAGTTTCGGACAGTTCTTTTTTTGCTCTATGATATGGTTCAACTTGACATTGATTAAAATGTAATAAATTTGTATGATATTGTGTTTCAACGCTCTCTAAATCTTTTAGCATTGTGTAGTTCTTGTAAACGAGAATAAAAAAATAAAGTGATATCATTCAAGATTCATGCAATTACAAATTTTTCTTTTGTACAAGAATCTATAAGAATAAGCTCTAAGAATTAAAACTATTAATATTTCAATTAATACTTACAGGTAAGCTGGTACACGGGGACAACCATGCTAAAAAAGAGATCAGGTCATTTTTAACATACATATAAAACATTTTTCAGTAGATATATACATATATATACATATGTCTTGCCAGTCATTGAAATCCGAAAGCTGATCTCTGTTGTCAATCCCTGTAAGCTAAAAGCTAATCCGAAGCAAGGGAAATCATTTGAGCCACACCCCCAACTCAGATGAGAAGACGGTTGAAAACATGAAAGACTTACGTATGTGCTTCAAAAGAAAGTACAGATTAAACATTAAAGGAAAGCTTAAGCATTTATCATTTGTGTTATTTGTTTGTTTGTGAATCGTCCCCTTGTAAAGTTTTTTGGTCAATATATAATTTTGTTTATTAGGAGAATTTCTTATTTCAAATTCAAAGATGCCTAACACCCTTATAGCCTTCCCCACAAATATATATATATATATGTATGATGTATGTAATATCTAAAATACTAGCTTAATAAAACTAAAAGGATCTTTTGAGACTAAACTTAAAAAGAATTATATCTTATCTACAGATAAGCTTAACTGGGTTCTGAGAACATTAAATTTCTCTTTCACATACTTAACTTAGCTCTTCGCGTATATATTAAGTTCCGTTGAATAGCGATGGAATCTTTATTTATAAAATAAATCCTAACCGCGCAGTAAAATATCTTAAGGAAGCCGAATTCCCATTTAGGTTCCGAACTATGTTGAGATATTAATTCATCTCCATCTGGTCTTCAGATCTTACGGCGCGCCGCTTCTGACAAAGAAGATATAAACAAAAGAGGCCTGGATGGATTTTATAGATCATATGACATGAACGATAGATTATATGTAACGTTTAAGAAAGTGTACACTTATATTTTGGAAATGAAACGGTAAAGATGTGTCCCGGAGCTCTACTCCATTTGTATATAAATTGTAAATCTTTTCCTCAATAAAAGCATAGAAAAGTCATTATGTTATCATCATTATAGAAAAGGATATTAAAAATATTAAAATATGACTGAAAAAATTAGGAAATGCTATATTACGAGAAAACACGAGAAGGAGCACTATATATATATATATATATATATNTTTAGGTTCATTGTATGGTATATATATATATATATATAAACGCTTGTAGTAAAGTACAAATGCACCCATGTCCACTCTGAAAAAAAAGACGTTAGATTATATAAACAGGGGGTAAATAAAATAACATTAAAATAATTGCATGCAACGCAAGGTCCAGTGTAGCAGCGTCTTATTATTGTCATTACATTTGTATTTACACTTCGTAAATCTACTCTGCAAATAGCTAAAGCAAAGTTGCATGCTTTATATCGTGTTATAAAAAAGTAACAATATTGAAAAAAAGTATAGATTCGAAAAGGAAATTTGACATTCAGCACATTCAATACCTTAGAATGAAAATAAATATAGTAAAAGTAAGCTTACGTATGAAACTGTCGAGCCAGTTATTTCTCTTGTAACTTCAAAATGTTCTTCACTAACAAAAGCAGAAAAAAGTTTTTTTTATTCATAATAAATCAAGTTAATCGTCAGCATACCAATTATAGTGTACTGACATTTCTCAAATACAAATAGTAATGCAATTTTATGAGTTTACATAATCATTTTTAAAAAGTTATTAGGAAAGAAAAGCATTTTTAGTGTGTTTTGATGAAAAGGTGTAGCATACCACTAAGATTGTTATAACATACTGTCGATTTCTCTACTAATTTTTTTTCTTGAACAACGAAGTAGAATCTATCTATTTCTGTATATTTTTTTCTGTACATTTTGAACTACGTTAAGCTAGTGAAAAAAAAAGCTGTGTTAGGGTGTGTGATCAATTTCAAAGTAATATTTTGAAAGATTTATGTTAATAGCGGATTTGATATCTTGTCAAGTTATCCAATATCATATCATGGTATAATTTCTCAAGTTGTATGTTTATATTTACTTATTTCGATATTCGTTTTTAGAAAGTGATGAAAGTATTATTCACCATTGGACGTCTCTGAAATGCTTAAAAATGTGTTATTAAAATTTCCTTTTATTAATGCATTTAATGTATATGATACAGCCTCATTAATCATTATCAATGCGCATTCTACAGCTTTTTTTCCACTTTCGAATGAAAGTTACAACTTAAAAAGAAATAGAAAATGTTTGAAGAAATTTAAATTTAAAGCAATGGTAGATGGACTAAACAGATAATATAAATATCAAAGTTTTGCTTTTATTCTAGTTTCTTTTAATTTAATTTTATTCATTTTTTTAAAATTTGATTAATTGATTTATTATTATAATGTGGGATCATATATTTCTTTCAATTCCTTAGCTTTAAAGATTTGGAAGAAGTTAAATTTTTTTATTTAGAATTTTGTAGCTTAAAAGAATTTTTACTCAAAATAGGTAAAAAATTTCACAATAAATTTTAATAAATCAAAATTAAACATTGTTTAAAACCAATATTAAATTATTACAGAAAAATTATAAATTTTTAATTTTTGCTTTTTAACATATTACAGGATATTTTTACTTTGTTCTTCGTATTTTAGTAAAGAAATAAAAATCAACAAGATTCATAATAGCAAGATATGTATGTGCCACAAACTTCTTAAACAGTCGTAACCGTAAATAACGTAATTTCGATTGACCTTTCTAATATTTTTCTTTGTAATTAAAAATTCCTAAGAACGAGGATAAAGCAAATTATATTTTCATGTAAACATTCACTTCGTAAAGGCATCCAAAAGGAAAAGATGATAAAAATGTTGTTTATGCGATAACATTATATCAAATGTTGTATAGCGTATATTTTTTTATAAACAATCGTTCTTGTAAAGGTATATACGCTGAAAAAGTTTGAAATATTTTTTTAAGTGATAAAATTATACCAATATATCAAACGATATGTCTTAAAGAGGATAATGTCGCAATTGGAAATAAAAAAACTAATAAAATAAAATATTTTCTCCAATTCAATCTAGTTTTAACTGCATCAGTTAAGTAGCTGATATGAATTTATAACAAAATGTTTGTGACTTAAGCTAGTTTTTAATAGCAAATATTATCGCTTAAGATTAGAAGATGTTATTGCGTTAGTTACTGATGTTACCATAAAGTGATATAGGGAAAAAACAATTAATTCAATGTTATAAATAACGCTTCATCTTAGCTCACACTTTATCAGAAAATCAAATCCCATACTTACTAACAGGCAGGATAACAATTCTCTTTTTCACATTCTACAATATCATTTTCTGGCACTTCAATGTCAAATTCAACTGTAATCAATATTAAAAAAAATCACTTTATTCCTCATTGCAATTCTATTAATTTTTTAGAGAAAAATAAAATCCAATAATTCATTTATGAAAAATAAACAAATAAAACATTCCTTATCTTTCTTCCTCCTATACAAAATTGATCTATATATGTGAAAGAGAGTAAAATTATTAAAGTTATTCACATTTTTTTTGTTGCAAATTTGTCAGACTTTACGGAATTCAGACATAATTTTCATGATTCTAGTCTATTAGTCTAGTCGAATTGTCCCGAAAAATCTTAAATGGCTTGAAATATCAGGGGAGTTTAAAATTTTTGGTATGTTAACTATCGATGAAGAGTTTAAGTTTTCCAAATCCAAAGACCACAGCAGGGGCAGCAATCTTGGAAATTTTTTTTTGGCCTTTCATCTTATTTTTTGCCAATATTTTCTTATGTATTAGAAAGACAAAAATATGTATATTGGTGTTTAGTTATTTATAATAAATTATCTGCAATTTGATATCAATACAAAGGTTATAGCTGTAATACTTTCCGAAAAAGTGCTCTTTAAATTCAAAATTTTTTTCCCAAAAAAGACAAAATTTCAAATTATTGGTAGTTTATATGAATTAAAAAGTAAGTAAAAGTAAGTAAGTTAAAAAAAAGTAAGTACCCTATATGAATTAAAAAGTAAGTTTTACACCATAATAGCTGTTGTAAACGAAATTAACTGCGTTTGTGAGACTTTTAGTTTTCCAAGTTGTACGCCAATTTGAAGTTAAGGAAGAACTAGTATAGATAATTGGAATTAAATACCGAAATAAATAGTTTTTCCAGCAAATTTTGACTATCATGAGTTGCGTCAAGCAGCACTATCATGACAGATGATTTTGGGTAGGTAGGTACGTATACTTACGTAGCACTTTAGCTGCACAATAGGCAATTGGCGACAGTCTGGGAAACATCCCTGAGGATGATCCAAAGGCAAGCCATCGCTATTTTAATCCTCAAGAACAAAGAGTGTGCTCTCCTCACGCAACGCCTATGCTGCTCAAACTTGGTCATTGGTTTAAATATAGCGTGTTTCTTAAATCCATACCAGTACATAAATAATGATAAGTATCTAATATTTTTATTGGTTGAAATATTTTCTTATAAAAATACCAGAAACTAAGATATTTCTTAATTAATTTTTTAAAAATTTCTTTAAGCTAGTACTGGCTTAAAAAGAACATATTTGGCAGCCTTAAAAGTTTTTTAAGTCATTAACTTGATTTTTGTGATTTTTATCATGCGCATAAGACATCATAGAAGTTTTCTTTCCTTCAAATTTTAGTTCTAAAGAAGATTAAATTATAAAGCTCTTTCCCTTATTTTACAGAAGTATTTGCATTTAAATAATGTGTGCGTATTTTTTTTAAAAATCTCATAAAAAATCATAATCCTCAGTTAAAATTTTAATAAGTTACGAAAAGTCAAAACAAAGTGGTACATTGATGCCTTCTCAATGAAATCAATACCACTTAGACCCCTTAATAGAAAAAATGTGAAATCAAAATTCAGTGCAGCTTTGGGTGACTCCTATCATCAAGAAGGATTGCATGGAAAGCTCGGTACTCTAAAATGGCCAAAAGTGGATAATAAAATTATACACGTTTCGTGATGATAATTTTTAATTATATTTATTTAATTAAACATAAGAAAAAATAGATGTAATTACTTAGTGAACAAAATAATTTAAGGGAATAGCAGAGTTATAATAGTTTATAATTTTACATTACTTTCAGAACTGCAAATTTTTTCAAGTCCCGGATAGCCGTAGTAACTAGGGATACAGCCACGAACAGCCATACTAACGTTCTTTCGGCATTCCTTAAAGCATTCCTAGAAGTTTAGAAAAATCAATTCATTAGCTTCGGTTAAACAGTGCCCGTAAAGTAATGACAGAGAGTGCATTAAAAGCATTGTTTGTGCAAAGACTACGCACTATAAAAAAAGTTCCAAAATAGGACAGAACGAACAATTTACAAAAATTTTTCTAAGCGCCGTGAAATAGAATGCGTCGCAACATTATCAGAAGCATATATATATATATATATATATACACACTATCTGGCCATTAATGACCGGACAACCCTAATTTCGGATACCTGAGGTGTACAGCTTTAACCCTTCTAGGAAGGCTATCCACTAGGTGTTGGTACACGGCGGCAGGTATTGACCGCCATTCCTCCTGGAACATCGCGAAGAGTTGAGTGGTGGTTTTGGGGCGTTGTGGTCTGGCCCTCAACCGGCGCTCCAACTCATCCCAGAGATGCTCAATTGGATTGATGTCGGGACTTGGGATGGCCAGTCAAGCTCTTGCACCCCTGGTTGTGATGGCCTGTGCTTTATGAATGGCAGCGTTATCGTGTTGAAACACAAACGGGTCATTACCGAACTGTTGCCACAGGGTGGGAAGCACCGAATTGTCCAGGATGTCTCTATACCCTTCTGCGTTCAGGGTTCGACGCACTGACACCAGGGGTTCAAGGCTAAACCATGAGAAACAGGACCACACCATAATTTCTCAACCGCCGAACTTCACAGTGTCCGGTCATTAATGGCTAGATAGTGTTATATATATACATTTATAAGAGGAGAGTGGAATGATAACACATAGCCAATAGAAAAGTCAAGACGTTTAAATGAAAACGAATAATATCGAAAAGAAATTGATAAAAAAAATTTGTATATAAGGAGGTTTTGTAAATAATTTTTAATTTTTTTATTGTTTTTTCTTACTTTGAATTGCTTTTTACTTACTTTCAAAAAATCGTTCAGCCAGAAATATTAATTAACAGTTCATATTTGTTTCAGATATTTGCATAATTCAGATATTTGCATTTAAATGATGCATAAAAGTGCAAATCATTGGTACACAAAATGATGTGAAAAGAAAAATTAATCAAAAATGTACATAGCTAGGTTTTGTGAATATTCCGAGATTGTAAATAATTTTTAATTTTATTGTTTTCACCATTTTATTGTTTTCACCTTATTTTTTTATAACAATTCAGACAAAAATGTTTATTGATCATTGGTAACATAATTATTTCATTTTACATTTGTTTTTTTATTAGTATTCAATATGACAAAAAAATTAAATTGCTTAATTTATTTGTCGAATTTCAGTTTCATTATGTTTATGTTTTATTATGTTTTTATTACATAATTTGCTTTTTGTCTGATTGAAACTAAAATATTTTGTCAGTTGACAGTATTGTAGTTAATTGGGCAATTACTTGCAATGGGTTTTGCTTTTGAAATTTTACTCAGCATCAACTTGTTAATGTTACATGTTTTAATTTGTTTGCCATATTTTAAAGTTTTTTTCATTAGGTTTTAATTGTTTTCAGTTTAAAATTTAAATTTCTGGGGGGGGGGGAATGAAGCACCAGGATAGGGAGCGTCCGGCACCCTATAAGATCAACAATGATTTCAGTTAGTGGGGGTAAAAATATATATGGGTTTCCCCTAGGCGAAATTGGCGACTTATGTTTGGCGCCATTCTTGATTGCGCGGAACATCGTGGTAACAGGAATGACCGCCGAAATATAATGATATTTCAATAAAACATTGGAAAATTTCAACAGAACATCGGCCAAAACTTTATAAAATTGCAATGAACCCGTTATGAGCAAAATTAATAAACCCAAGAAAACGCATTTTGAATCGAAAAAAAATTTATGAAGTAAGCACAGAAAGAAAAGGAAAAAAACAACTCACTTCTTCTTTAAGCTGGAGTATCCTCAAATTTAGGTGCACCATATTCTCTAATAGGAGTTAGATACTGTCTAAATTTATCATGAATAGAATCTGTGTACCCCCAATCGCCACATAAATTCGGCGAAATACGAATCGAAAATGGCGTCTGTGGTATCGGACTGGCGATGAAATTTTTTTCTGAAGTCCCTTTTTATGACTACCCACATACCTTCGATCTTATTGACCAGAGGAAAAAGTAATCTTACCAGCCGGTATCCAACTTAGAACAAGATACTGAAATCAAATATACCGTTGAAATCAAATATACCGTTGAACATTTAAAAATAACGCTAAAATCTAAACCAATCAGAATCACGATTGGGTTTCAACATCGCCCTGCTTGGTGATCAACTCCGACCACAACTTGGTGAGAATCAAAGGGCACCCTCAAATATAGCCAACCCGAGTTAGGTTCAGCCCCGTATGTTTCGAATACGGAGATTAATCTCCGGCTAATGCCCTATAGTAATGTGTTAAATAATATTGCTTCCTCGCTTTATATAAGTTTATATTATTGTTTGTATTAAAATTGCTTTATATAAGTTTATAATGCTGATAACAAGGACCTCTGACATATTACAATCCTATCATATTCTCTCTATGCAGAAAAATTGCCAGCTAATCTCCAGGAAAACGACTTTAATTTTGTTCGCGAAGCGAGCAAAAATGTAATTGCGTTGCAGTTATCGGGGGCAGCGAGTGGTAGCGAGCAGGGGGCGGAGCCCTCTAGTATATATATAATTTTATAACAGTCGCTGANTATATATATATATATATATATATATATATTGTATATACCTGCGTACTTGTGGAGTTCTCATTGAGATACGAAATCATCTAAACAATGGGACACGAGAGAAATGGGAGGGGGGGGGATAACATTTGGTTGTCTCATGCACTTTTTCGGAGTTATTTTTGCTTTTGATTTCTGTATTTAAAGATTTCTTGTTCCTATCCTTCTATTCTTGGTTATGGCAACAGCTATTAGAAATAAAATTAAAAAAACAAAAATTTGGACGCAGTGGAATGTTACTCTCCGCGAACAGGATAGCATTCTTTTAATTATGTATAGAAGGCCTTTCAAAGCGCATACAGATTAACTCAGCTTTTATTAAAAAATATTACGGGTTGGGTTGTATAATGTGTATGTATGATTCTTTATATATTTTTTCAATGAATACCATCTTTAAAAATGAATGTTCTTATATATTGTATCTCAAAATCTATATTCACCTTCATATCTCTACTACAATTATTCTGAAAAAGTTTATTGTATAATCCACCTTCTTATTAATATCATGCAATGACCAAATGAACCTTATCGTAAAATTGTGTCGTCTAATTTATCGTAAAATGACTCAACGAACTTAATCTAGTAATACTCACCAAATTTCATTTAAATAAATGCACAAAGTGTAAATGTGACAATACCCGGACATATAAAAAAAATATATGAAAAAAAAGGGAAATAAAGGTTTAAGAAAATTAATAGATTAGATATAAATAAAAGAGTAAATTGTTACGTTGCACAAAGTGTAAATGTGACAATTGTCGAAAAAAGCTCCACTGGTTAGCTAATCTTAATACTCCTGAAGTTTTTAACTTTCTTCCATTACTTGTATAAGAACATAACACAAATTTATAAAGTAAGAGAATTCATCTGAACTGTCACAAGACGCTCCTCTTTCTCCACCAAATCGCCGAAAGAGAGGGAGCACGTGATGAAATTTGGGGAAAAAAACAGTGGCCTTGCTCAATTTGTAAGCAATAAGTTTTGGTAAAGTATCGACACTTCATTAGGGGACGCACTGCCTGCTAACACACACATTTTTTTTCCTTCTCAGCTATTTGGAATTTCAAAATTTCCTTAGAGAATAATAATTTTCCTTTTAATTATTGTAATTATAATTTTCTTAATTCAATGTATTTTAAAGACGTTTGACTAATTTGGATGATATTGAAGCCAGCATAAATAAGCCTATGCGGTGAAACTAAGAATTTTTTTTGTTCCTGAAGAATATAGAAGGAATTATTAGAATTTTTAATATTTGAATGTTTTTGCTTTCAAGTTTTTCAAAACTATAAATATTTCTTAAATTTCTTTTTTAAAGATTTGGCTATTTATGTTTTGTTTTATTTTGATTTGGTTATTTTAACTGTAACTTTATCTTCATTTATTTTTCTTATGTGTGGGCGTCTCATTATTAGTTTTTTCTCTGTTGACTTGAGTTGGTATATCATTAAATTATCGTAGCATTTTCTTTTCCTTTTTTGTGCTTTTCAATGCTTTTTATTTTTGCTTCGTTTTATTAGTTTATTCATTATAGGGTATAGGGTAAAGTCAGTTTTTGGTATTACCAGTGAGGTCAGGAAGGCTCCTGTTTGTTAGCAGACAGTGCGTCGCCTGATGAAGTGCTGTTTTGTTAACATACATATCCTTAAAAGTTCTTCTATTTTTTATTTGTTGCTTGATTTGTGTTTATAACTTTCTAAATTGTTTAAATTAGACAAATTTGGTTTTAGGTGCTTTTAGCACTTTTTCATTTTGACTTATTATTATTTTAAAGGTTATTTTCTTAATTTGCCTTTTTCTTAATTTGCTTAAATCAGTTTCATTCTTTGATTAGATAACAATGCAATTATTCATAACATAATAAAAATTTGTCTCTGCATGGCTACCTATTCAGAAATAACTGTTACAAAAGCTTCGCCCTAGCATGTTATACTATATTTTCTTTCATATACAATTTAAAACAAGCGTCGTGGGCAGAAAACAAAGAATTATTCATATGATTATTTTCAGCTTTAATTAATAGTTTGTGTTACATATTTAAATTCAGATATGTAAAAGAAAATTGGAATCCACAACTGCAGAGTCAAACATGTCAAGACATGTGTCGACTCTCTTGTCCAGTAGTGAGAAAATTAGAATTTAAGTGGCTCATATGCGTTTATCGGTCACTCATTAACCTGATTTTTCTACTTTTTTAAGTTAAACAATTGAAATAAACAAAAACACTTTCATAAATAAATAAATATTATTTACTCTCTGGTTAGTGGGGCCATATCCTCCTCTTATTTTCCATCTTTCCAGGTAATCTACGCAATTTGTCTCATAAGGGGCAGGTAAAAGTTTTTTTACTACCTGAAATACATACGTATTTTAAAAAAATACAGTAAAAAAGATAAACAAACTAACATAGTGGTATATTACATTTAGAAAGTTATTTTTAAAATAACTGAACACCTTTTTTAGTCGAAGTTCATGTACCGTGTTGGCCTCCATTGGAAATCCATAGTGGAACGGATTAAGAATATGTCGAGGATTGTGAATGGAGATATACACTGAAGCAACTTCATAAAAATAAGGATATTCTTCAATATGAGGAAGCACAACTAGAAAATATTCTAGAAAAAAAGCATTGAAAATGATTGCAATACAAATATTCTTTGTTCCAGGTATACTTTTCCTGATATCAGCAAATCAAGGGCAAGAATGTTGTAGCGACACCATTACTAAATATCTTAATAGATATTTAGTAATGGTGTCGCTACAACATTCTTGCCCTAAACAGTACCATTAAGTACTACATAAGAAGTTAAAATACCATAGGATCTATTTTACCTGGTAGTAAACTTCATAGTCTCGAAAATGGGCGCCTATTTTTGACGCTCTTGAAACATGTCCGTTCATTTCAATTTTATATATTTTTGAAGCGTATGAAGGTAATACCTTTCTATCAGGTAAATATAGTTCCGCTTCAGTTTCTTAGGATTATTTGTCTAAGCCATTGTGCTGTATTGGTTGTATTGTGTTGGTTGTTTGTGTTGGTTGTATTGTATTGCATTGAATTGTATTATATTGTGTTTTTACTTTAAAAGTGAGTCTTTTTTTGCGAATTATATGCTATTTTCATAACTTCTGTGATTTTGAAACTGTTATTTATGATTGTTAGGAAAGTTAAGCATATTTAAAGCTAGAGCTGTTCATGCTTGTTCTATAAATGGCGCAAAACGTCAATGAGGAAAAAAGCAGAAGTTTTGTTAAAAGGAAATAATGTTTAAATATTTTAGAACTACTCCAATGCTGCTTTATCTGAACTCATGAAAATTTGCAGAAACTGAGAATAAGTCAGTGATTTTGATAATTTTCCTCTTGGAGGTTTTAAAAAAAGCTTAATAACTTTCAAAATATTTAGGTTATTTATCCGTTTTAAATCCAAGATAGTTCTTCACGTCAACATGACATATATAATTTAAAATCATCGCTTTGTTTCAAGATTAAAGCACTTAAATTGTGACTTTATTTTATTTTCCTTGGTGACAGAGCATCTGAAAACGTTGCTAATAAACTTACCTGAGATAGCGGGAACTTTCTTAGGTTTAGTTTCTGGCCGTCCGATTATTGTATTAAAGGTCCAACAGCTTTGAACGACGCTTTCACCTCTGATTGCACAGCGAGTGTGCTGATAGTATTTTAAGCTAAAATATAACATAATACTTTGTAATAAAATTCTGTTCAACTTTGAAACGTTATGTGAAAATTTTCAAGTTATAATAATACTATTGATCCATTGATCGCAAGAAAATATTTCAGTTAGAATAAACGTAACAATGCTACGGTTTTAACTAGACTCCAAAAAACCTCAGAAACAAATTGGGGTTAGGCTAGTATCCTATTTAAGCTGTATTTGAATGCAGATCAAAAGTTTTAGTTAAGTTGGCTTAAGTTAATCTAAGTATGTTGGTTAGCGTTAATGTTTAAGTTATCATTAAAATTAATTAGTTTGTTTATCTTTAAGCGAGATTTTACAGCAATTATTTGCCATTAAAATCTTTTAAGATTTAAGTTAGAAACTTAAAATATTTCTATTAATAACACTTATGCATTTTTTTAAAAAAATAATTTTTTTTTTATATTTTTGTTACAAATGTTATTATTTCTTGAAAACTGAGTTCTGATAGCGGCAACCACATCATTGTTTAGATTAACCAGAACAAGAAATTTTTCAGATGATCTTGTAATTTCGTAAATAACGTTTTCTTATTGTTGCTTTAATTCTGGTTGATTTTTTATTACTTAGGTTAATAGGTCAGGTTTAATTTATTAAAGCGTAATTACAGCGAAAACAATCACGTTGTTTCACACAGTTGTCAATAGAGCCCCTGGTTTCCATTTCTAAGCTCCTTATTTCGTTCCGCCACTCCAAGTTGATTTATCAGTAGAAAATAAATTATTATTTGAAAGAGCAAAAAAATCTAGTAAATTAGAATTTCATGAAACAGGAGCTCTAAGTTATAAAACAGAACTGTTGTTATCTTTAAATCTTTTGTGCAAATAGAATTGTCTACATATTATTTTATTACAATCCCCAATGTTAACTCATTGAAAAAAAATGCAATTTTCAAAGTTTTTTCCGTACAAACTAACTGAACATTTTTTTAAAATTTTGGGAATCGGATGGTAAAATGCCTTTTGCATAGACTATCCATATTTAAGGACAATAATTTTAGAGATATAGATACAGTGAAACCCCGATTTTACGTTTCTCAGGGGACTGGGTAAAAAAAACGTAAAATCCGGGAAAACGTAAAATACGGGAAATTCTTAGATAGCAAAAAATCATGTAATAATAATGGGAAAATAAAACAAACGAAAGGTAGTAAAGATGACTCTTTCAAAAGGTACTATTAAAATCTATATTTTACGAAAAGAATATTAGTATTTAAAGAAAAAAGCATACCAGTCTAAGATCACTTTTACAATTTTTGTTAAGAATCATGTAATTTAGGTGCAAAATAGTGCGTAATAGTAGATTGTTTTTTAGACATTGAGTTCCAAGTAAATGCCTCATCTTCCAGGACTGAAATCTTTTGCAAATTTTTTTCCTGGTCTTTGTATGATAGAAAATAGTCTTTCACTATTAGCAAACTTCTCAATGCTGTGTTGAAAGAAGGAACGGGCTGTGCTTCTGTTCCTTCTTGTTCATCTTAATCGGCGGATGAAAAGTCCATAACATCGTCCACGGATGGAGCAGTGGTTCTCTCAGCTTCGCATGTTGCTAAGTTTTCTCGGATGTATTCGTCGAAGTCATAGCTAACTGTTTCATTGTCATTCTCCGGGTCTAGTCTAGCTAATCCTGCATCTGCTAACGGTTCATTAGAAGCTACGACTCCGCTTTCTTCAAAACAGTGGGAAATGCACTTTTGTGTAACGCTTCTCCAAGCAGCAGAAATAAAATGCATAGCCTCCAGAACACTTAACTTTAGTTTGCAGGCGTCATTTAGGTTTCCGTTCTCTAGTTCAGCTACAGCTTTCCGGACAAGTTGCTTTCTGTAAAAAACCTTAAATATTGCTTATTAAAACGTTTTTTTTTCTACAAAAAACGTAAAATGCGGGAAATTCCGTAAATTAAAAACTTACAATCCGGGTAAAATTAACATTGGAGGTATACGGAAAAACTGGGTCCTGATGAAAAAAACGTAAAATGCGGGAAAAACGTAAATTCGGGGGACGTAAAATCGAGGTTTCACTGTATT
>NC_092209.1:52136402-52188444 GCF_043381705.1 Parasteatoda tepidariorum | reverse complement strand
TAACGGTTCATTAGAAGCTACGATTCCGCTTTCTTCAAAACAGTGGGAAATGCACTTTTGTGTAACGCTTCTCCAAGCAGCAGAAATAAAATGCATAGCCTCCAGAACACTTAACTTTAGTTTGCAGGCGTCATTTAGGTTTCCGTTCTCTAGTTCAGCTACAGCTTTCCGGGCAAGTTGCTTTCTGTATAAAAAACCTTAAATATTGCTTATTAAAACGTTTTTTTATTTTTTTTCTTTCTACAAAAACGTAAAATGCGGGAAATTCCGTAAATTAAAAACTTACAATCCGGGTAAAATTAACATTGGAGGTATACGGAAAAACTGGGTCCTGATGAAAAAAACGTAAAATGCGGGAAAAACGTAAATTTGGGGGACGTAAAATCGAGGTTTCACTGTATTTAGTTATATTAGAAACACATAGACTAACTCTTCATTTTATTATAATAGCTTACGGAAAGCTGATTTTTTTTAAACACACGAAATAGGATACCTAATGTTTTGGGAATACCCTCTGATGTAGATTAAAGCTACTTACTCGCACGTATCATTTTGTTCTCTTTCCGTTCCATCGTTAAAATCACATTCCTTAATAAGTTCGTCCCATCTTTGCAACAACATTTCATAATCTTCATAATCCATTTCACCAATTTTTACATATGTTTCAAAATCAGGAACCTTAAAAAAAAGGGGGGGGGGAACCAAACGTTTTGTTGACAGTTAGAATCTACAATAAGAAACGATACGATACGAAATTAAAAAGAAACGATAAGACAAGAAATTAAACTAAAATGCCCTACTAATAGACTGAAGCCTAAATAAACTAAATGCCTAAAAAAATATCTCTTTACGCCAGGAGATTGGTGAACTCTAAATCTTATTACACAAATGAAAGAGAGGAAGAATCAGGGCAATTTACAGCAGTTATTTGCCTTGATAGCAAATAACTGTTTGCCTTGATTGCCAAAGTAAAATTGAAAAGAATTGGCTCTTAAGATCATTGGCATTGAAAATAAAATTTCTAAGATCCTACATCTTTTAACAATGCTGGCCTACAATAAAATAGACTTCAGACAGTGGCTCAACTGACAACCTAGTACAACTCAGATCCAAGAGCAAGAGTCGTAGATCACAATTTACTGGACACGTTGGATATAGAATGTGTAGCAGACATCCCACTCTTGTGCCTTTGGTGGCCAAACGTCATTGTCATCTACGCCTACAGTGGATCAGCGAGCATCGACACTGAACCATGGGGATAAATAGAAGACATTGTCTGGCTAGATCAGGAGTTTCCAACTTACACGAGGCCGGGAGCCACAATTAAAAACACAAATCAAATGGACTGCCACAACTTTATCAAAATGTTATGTAAGATTATTTTATGTTTGAAGGAACATTAAATATTACTGTCAGACTTTTACTAAGTTGTACAAAACAAAAGTATTGAATTACAAATTAAAATAAGAAGTAGATTTTTAAAAATATTTAATTGCTATTAATAATATTATTAAAAATATTTAATGTCTATTAATAATATTTTTGAAAATATTAAAAAAGTAATAAAAATTTGTGCTGCAATATGAATGCACCTATGTATTCACCTCTTCATGTGCACCTATGAATTAAACAATTAATGTGCAACAGATATTTAATTGTTAAGATATAAAACTTTAAAAAGGTTGGTATTAAAACTTACATAGTAGCACACAAAATATTCAGTGAGAAAATTGAGGCTTGTCTGCTGCAACGACCAGAGAATAGATATTTACATTTTAAATTTAAAATTTACAAATGTGTGTTTCAAATATTTTCGTCCAAAATGAGTGGTTTCAAAAAGTTAGATCGGAGAATTTTTTCGAGAAAATTTCTGATGTGTACATGCTAAATTATATTCACAAAATACAAAAAAAAAAAGAAATTAAAAAGAGCAACATACACGATTATTTTTGCATTTGAATAAATATTTTCTTGGATGCAAAACCTAAGAAATAAATTTCTTTGCACCGTTGGTATGTTAAATTTCACAGAAACAAAGAAATGAGGTTTTTATTAACGAGAAAAGTATTTTAAACCCATATAGATTTTTTTCGAAAATTGTCCACAAAAAAATGACAACTAATATATTTTAGTTCGCGGGCCACAAAAAAAGGCTTCGCGGGCCGGATGCGGACCCCGGGCCGCCAGTTGGAAACCCCTGGGTTAGATCATACTAGAACTTAACGTCTTAAAAAAAGCATACGTACATATATGTGAAACTCAGGATATACAAACGTACAGAGCATACGTATCTAGATTTTGTAGCAAATCGTTAATTTTGAGTCAAGTTGGTTAGTAAATTTGGACAAGTAGTTAGACTAGAAAAATATCCCCTTACCACACGAAATAGATTTAAATTAAACTCCCTAAGCTTATAAAAATATTTCATTTTCTAAAAAGATAATATTATGTACTAGAATATCTTTCAGAATTGTATTATTGCACCATCTTCCATCTTTACATTCACATGAATATGAATCATCGAATATTGAACAGTTTGGCATGAATCTTGAGTCGTTGCAAATTCGACTTCTGTATAATCTAAAAAAAAAAGTACAAAACCGTGTTCAAAATTATGCATAATAAAATAAATTAATACCGTTATAAAAATTAAGTGAAGATCGTTACCTGAAATTAATAAAAATTATAAATAGTACAGTAATAATAGCTAAATTAATGTCTAATCTCAAACATCATTAAAAATCTTTTTATGCAGCTACAAAATGTAATTCACGTTACTGTAGTAGTATTTTCCTGTCTTTACGGGGTAGAAATTCGGTGGGAGTAAGGAAATTCTATCTATGCAAATAAGATTTTAAATTTTTTATAACTTTATAATTTTATAATAATTTTTTTTTACGTTTACGTCCTCAAACTATTATTCTGCGAAATTATAATCTCAAAATATTTTAGAGAATTTTAGGCACATTGGTAAAATGCACAGTTAGAAAATTATAATCTAGGTAACATGTCATTTCATAAAATTATTGTTATTTTTAGTTGTTGTTAGTCTAGGTCAAACTGATAAATGAAAATGACCTAATTTGTAAGGAAAAAAATAATTTTACTTAAAAAAAAAGAAAGTTATGAAAATTTTAAAATTTTTTTAAACATTAAATATTCAAGAAGCTATGAGAAATAATTCAATGTAATTTGATGCACCGATAGCCATCTGTGGTGCACAAAGAAGTCCTAGAAAGTAAGTCAATTTAGGTAAGTGGGAAAAAAAGATTGAAACTTTTTGGAAGAAAAACTTTCTATTTGAAGAATGTTAATAATGTCCATAATGTTTTAAATCACGAATCATACCAGCTTTAAGACCTCATAAGAAAAACCGACAGGCGAAACATTTCAAAGAGTTAAGGAAAAAAAAGTTCAAGTAGATTATGAAAGACGAAATGAAGAAGTTTTTACATAAAATGTATTATTTTCACTAAATAGAATAAAAATAAAATATATAATTTCAGAGAGAATAACTAGTAAATTTTTAAGTTATCTTCAAAAATATGAAAATATTAATCAATAAAAAGTGACGTTTAAGAATGGAAACTTAGTATTTCTACATTGAGATATGCTGTCAGTCACCAACTGGTGGTGTGTCGCTACTTAATCTGCGTATAGGGCTTCATATGGTACAACTAACAAAGAAAAACTGACGCAAGTATAAGATTGATAGATGGATACTATTTTTATTTGAATGGAATAATTCAAATTAATTGTCCTAAAAATAATAAAATTACTTATAATAATAAAATTTAATTATCCTAAATATAATCAAATTAATTGATTATCTAAACAAAATTACCAGATTCGAGGATATATTATATAGTCTATGCTCTTTAATACAATCCTTTATTACAGCAACCTCTCCATTATAACGACCTATACAGAAAGTCCCATTCGTTATTCGGTGGACGCTAAGTTATATTAACGACATTCACAGCGTTCACACTAAACTATTTAAGGCTTTAATGTTTATTTTATTAAAATTTTCGAAGAAACTATTTAAATCATTTTTTAGCGCTATTTTAGCTTTTTTAGCGTAGCACGTTAAACATCTTGAATATTCCCTGAATATTGACACGATCCATAAATTCTTATACTAAGCGGATCAAATCATTGATAAAATATGAATTACTTCATGTTATTAATCAAAACCCTGTGTATTATTATCAGAGCATTTTAACCTGTAAAGTATTGTTTTAAAAGGTACTATACGAACAAAAAAGAAGGTATTTATTACCTATGAACACGTGAGCATTTTGTAAAATAACAATATGAGGACTTCACGCTATAACGTCTGTTTTCGCTTGAGTCATTATATCAAGATTGGATAACTGAGATTGGATAACTTATTTTTTTACATAAACACTGAAATATTTAACGTTATAAAGTATCATACCCGTTTTTGTTACATATTGTGAATGAAGGGTCTTCCTATTCTTTAGTTGTTTCCACATTAACGTCAGCAATCGTTTTGTACTGCCAATAAAGATTCATGAAGTCTAGAGATTGGTAGATGAACCCTGTCAAACAAGCGATGAGTACCAAGGCACGAATTAATTTTTTAGGAGGGCTTGTGGCACAAACTATTTGCGGAAGACCAGTAACCATTGAATTCCGCAGTATATCAGTTGCATAATTGCCGAAACCTTGTTTTCGTCTTCTCAACATAATTGAAGTATTTCAAATCCTGGAAGTTAAGAAATTTAAGCTTATGTATGCTTGTTGAAATATTTTAATCTGCGCGATTATAAGCGTTTAATAAATACAAAAATGAATTAACATAACTACGATAAACATAAATAGGAAATAATAGGACAATCAAGGAAAGTTCTGTAATCAGTGTGAGTTGCGATATATAAGTTAATTAGAAAATAAAATAAAACAATGAAAAATATTAGAAGAAAATGAAAACTTATACCTTTGTTTCTACTTGCAAGTTTAAGCTAGCTTAAGGCAAAGAAAGCTTTATTTTAAACGAAGAGAGCTTGTGCCCGTTTCTATTTACATATATTTGAGCTAGCTTAACTAAAGCATTTTTGAGTGTGAGGACTAAATACTAATTAATACTAAAAACTTATGCACTGTGTACTGCTCGCAAAATGAATAAATAGAAATCGGAACAGCCAAAAAGGCGAGTTCTTTCTGCAAATGTAGCAACTGTATTTGTTTTTTTTTTGACAAGTTATCTATAAATAACTGAAACAAATTTTCACTTCAAACTAATAAGGATTACTAAATATCATTAATATCTTATGAAATGTAACAGATTTGAGTCTGTTACATTCGAAGTGTCTTTTAATTGGTCTGTGTAAGGGTCAGAGAACTGGCCTTGCATCAGAAAGGTTCTGGGTTTGAATAATGGGCAAGGCATGGATGTTCTTTCATTCTCTATACTTTCCGTCCCTGCAATGAGAGCAACGTTGGCGTTGGCCCATCCAATATAGTGCCCCTAAAAGAGTGGCCAACAAATCTGCCCTGTGATTACCTGAATTGACGAAATATTAATACAGGTTGGCATTAGAAAATAAAAAAAAAGCAAAAGAAGAAAACTGAATTATCTGTTTGAAAAGATCACTTCGTTCGCTAAACTGTAGTAAGTAGAGTTGGGTACTGATTCGATGATTCGAATCTCTGAATTGATTTGAATCACCAACTTGTAACTGAATTGATCAGTTGTTTTTTGTCGAAACAGGTTTAAATTATAATGAATAGCTTTTTCTTAAATTTCAGTTAGTTTTGTTTCACAATGATGCTATGTCATATACAATAAAAAACTTCTTATAGAACCTAAACGATTCTCGTACATTGCTTATTAAGGACTTAAGATTTTCCAATTAAAGAATTTGACGAATTCAGAAAAAAAAATTAAAACATTTCTTTTGTAGTTCCTTAAAATTTACTATAGCTTAATGTCTTTATAGCAATTAGCAATATATATATATATATATGAGTCGCTCAGAAGCCAATGCGGTTAAGTCCAAAGTACAAAAATTGAGAAAATTAATGTGTTTTGATACATTAGTTTTTAAAATTCTTGGTTCATTAATTTAATTAGAAAAGTGTATAAAGTCTTTTTTCGAGGTGTAAACTCTGCAAAAAAACAAGATATGTACAAGATGTGTAAATAAAAACGTAAGTATTTAGTGAAATAATGACAGCAACTTAAAAATTTTAGGACTTATACCTTTTGGCAGCTGAAAAAGATAAGAAATTTATGTAAAAAAACATTGATAAAAGGTGGACTTATTCACAATGGCTTCTGAAATTATTATACAATATATTCAGAAGCTATTAAAAAAAGGGCTGTCTAACCTAGAAAAAAGTAACCAACGAGTNATTCTACATAATTTATAAAAGTAGCTATGAAGTAAAAATTTTATTAAAATGTATAAGTTATTAGGATTATTTTTTGATATATGAAACTGAATTATTATAAACTAGCAGTTGCCTGCAGCTCCGTCCGCGTACGTTTTTATTTTTTCTCCGTGTAAGGTTTTATTTTGTTACAAAAAAGTATTTTTCCGCGGTAAATTGTATCCTAGTCTGTGGCAACTCTTTAGCTAGCTAGACCTTCAATTTTATATGCGCACAGAATCACGGAGATTTGTTGCTTAGTTTTTAGGTGAAAACGTAATAAACAGACCGACAATACACTACTACGACTTTCTATACAAACTTATTTCCGCAATTATAATATTAGTAGCGGAGTACGGGTTTTATAGTGCACTATTTTATTCCATTTACATATTAATAAAATTAAATTAGTAATTAAATTAGTTTGAATTTAATTGATAAATTTATAAAATTAACATGTTTTTTTTCTAAAGTTTTTCACACTACACTTCACTACAGTTAGAAATTTAAATCTTTCACAATGAGTAGCACTATGCCAACTGCAAAAAATACATTTGAAGTTGATGAATTACAAAAAATCAATATTTGGTAAGCAGGGGGTCTACCCAAAACCGAAAAACATGGCAAGGGGTATACAAGACAAAAAAGTTCGAGAACCACTGGGCAAGATGAAAAAGCTCTTCATCTTTTGACAGTGAATAACATTATTTATAATTTATTATTGTTTACTATAATTATATTAAGAATTTAATTTTATAATAATTTCAGAGAGAAATGGAAAATAAAAAAAGAATACTTAGTTATGACTTTGTAAACCCGCTCGAGGCTTGTTTTCATTAACCTGTTTTCATCACTCTGCATCAATGTATGTGTATGCATTTTTAGGGCGTGTGAAATGTAAATAAACTAATAAAAAACGATGAAGGTAAAGGAAAAACAAATGTGAATCACAACTTAAGATCTTAAAACATACCTAAATCTATGTACTATTATTTAACAAATAGCACGCTATTTTTAATTTTACTTGATATGCAAAGAAAATATAGCAATTTGATAACATCAACAAACTTGTATACATTGAGAAAAATATTTAAATAACATTAATAAAAAAATTACTGAACTTCCATTTTATTTATAGTCTTATTGCCTCGTTTTTTTATATTAAAATAATGATGATTGTACCAGTTAGACAAATAAAAAGTAATAACAAATATAGAAAATTCTCATATATATATATATATATTGGAAACTATGAAGAAACGAGATTTGTGGAAATTTTCACCTCATTTTTAAAGGAAAAAATGACTTCAATTTTATCTCCAACATAACTCGCAAAAGAAAAAAACAGCGCTTTGAAACAAAATTAATTTATAAAATTGCTTATTTCGACTAATTATACATACCAATTAAATAGCATAATATTATTAAAATTTTTTAAATAACGTTCAAAGTGCGTGGATTTATTTTATAAAAAGTATTAAGTGTAAATCAGCACAAACTTCCAGCATATATAAAGATGACATGAAAGTGAAAAAGATGTATAAGGCTTTCGAAAAATAATGCATTTTCACTCATGGAAATATAAGAGGATTTTGCTGGTTTAAAAAATTGTCTGTCAAAGGCAGTAAGTAGGGCATTTTAAACAATCTAAATAAATAATAAATCGCGCTTTTAATATTTATCTGCATATTTCAATTTCACTGAATAAAAACAAAGATTACGATCACTCTAGACGTACAGCATTGCGTCTCAGGCTAGATCAGTGACCCCCCAGGGCTCGACGACAACCTGCAAGGGGTCCATGTCAAGTGAAAAAAATTGGGGGTCCATGAAATGAAAATGGGGGTCAACGATAGTAGATCTCATATGAGCAGGTCGTGACTTTTAATTTTGGCATTTCATGAATTGAATAATCAACATACACTGATAGTACCTATTTACTTGCATTATACTACCGTACAATATAAAGACATATCTATCTACATTCTACATAATTTATAAAAGTAGCTATGAAGTAAAAATTTTATTAAAATGTATAAGTTATTAGGATTATTTTTTGATATATGAAACTGAATTATTATAAACTAGCAGTTGCCTGCAGCTCCGTCCGCGTACGTTTTTATTTTTTCTCCGTGTAAGGTTTTATTTTGTTACAAAAAAGTATTTTTCCGCGGTAAATTGTATCCTAGTCTGTGGCAACTCTTTAGCTAGCTAGACCTTCAATTTTATATGCGCACAGAATCACGGAGATTTGTTGCTTAGTTTTTAGGTGAAAACGTAATAAACAGACCGACAATACACTACTACGACTTTCTATACAAACTTATTTCCGCAATTATAATATTAGTAGCGGAGTACGGGTTTTATAGTGCACTATTTTATTCCATTTACATATTAATAAAATTAAATTAGTAATTAAATTAGTTTGAATTTAATTGATAAATTTATAAAATTAACATGTTTTTTTTCTAAAGTTTTTCACACTACACTTCACTACAGTTAGAAATTTAAATCTTTCACAATGAGTAGCACTATGCCAACTGCAAAAAATACATTTGAAGTTGATGAATTACAAAAAATCAATATTTGGTAAGCAGGGGGTCTACCCAAAACCGAAAAACATGGCAAGGGGTATACAAGACAAAAAAGTTCGAGAACCACTGGGCAAGATGAAAAAGCTCTTCATCTTTTGACAGTGAATAACATTATTTATAATTTATTATTGTTTACTATAATTATATTAAGAATTTAATTTTATAATAATTTCAGAGAGAAATGGAAAATAAAAAAAGAATACTTAGTTATGACTTTGTAAACCCGCTCGAGGCTTGTTTTCATTAACCTGTTTTCATCACTCTGCATCAATGTATGTGTATGCATTTTTAGGGCGTGTGAAATGTAAATAAACTAATAAAAAACGATGAAGGTAAAGGAAAAACAAATGTGAATCACAACTTAAGATCTTAAAACATACCTAAATCTATGTACTATTATTTAACAAATAGCACGCTATTTTTAATTTTACTTGATATGCAAAGAAAATATAGCAATTTGATAACATCAACAAACTTGTATACATTGAGAAAAATATTTAAATAACATTAATAAAAAAATTACTGAACTTCCATTTTATTTATAGTCTTATTGCCTCGTTTTTTTATATTAAAATAATGATGATTGTACCAGTTAGACAAATAAAAAGTAATAACAAATATAGAAAATTCTCAAATTTTATGCTCAAATGTTAGGAATTCATTATAAATGATTTAAAATTTATGACTGTTATGTGTTAAACGTCAAGAGTTAATTTATAATTAAGTTAAGAAATCAGATATTATTAAAATACTTTGTTTCTTAAAGCTTTTGACAAAAATTTTTAACTGAGATATTTTCATTTAAAAAGCAATGTTCAACAAACTTGAAATTTTTTATACAAGCTGTCTGTCTTACTTAAGACCGTTTTTATCAATTTGAAATATACAAAAAGCCATGCAATTAATACTACTTTATTGCGATTAATGAACAATAATTTCAAGCACTCACTGTCACAAATTCCTTTTGATCAAAGTGAAGTACTCCAAAACCTGGAGATTAAAGGCCATAATAGCGTGCATTCGATGAAAAAGCAGTTCATTTTTTAAAATTCATTATGAACAATTACGTCCCATAACCGCTTAGGTTTGTTTTGTTTTTAAAGTTGAAATGATTATACAGAGACAAAAATGAATATTTAATTAATTTTTCGTAGCGTTTCATCTGTTACATTCCCAGATTGTTCACTGAAAGCATTAATATAATATATGCATGAATAAAAACAAAACATTCTGAACTTAAAACAAAGATAGTTAAATACATTACTAAACGGAATATTATTTACGATTTGGTATTAACATATTTATGATTTGCAAAGGAATTAATTGATTATATCGAAATACACTAGAAAGTGACATTAAGTACTCGTTTGAAAACTTCTGAATTATAATATATTCAAGTTTTTTTTCAACATATTGTAGTTACGAAACAATAACGCAACTATATCACGAGTTCTTTTTTCTCCAAAAAATTTTCTTTGTTGTACATGAATGTGAACATTTAATATTTTTAAATTAGGAATGAGAAAGTTCATTTTACGACTACCCTCGAATATGATTTTATTACTTTAAAATGGGTTGTCGTAGGGTCAAATTTTGAGGTGCTCTGTGAATTGGATTTTTAAGTTACAATGTATCGTTACAAAATATGCATAAAAAAACTTCCAATAATTTATAAAATCTATAAGAAAATATTACATATAAGTTAAAATTAATTCTAAATTACAAAAACAACGTTACAAAAGTATTTCGTGTGACACAAAATTACTATGATGGATGATATAACTTTATGCCACATTTGTTGCAATAAAATCGATTGAAACTTAATTTTTGCTCACAGTATAACACTTTGTTCCCAACACATAATTTCTTTAAAATTAATTAAAACATTTTATTTCTCAAAATCATTTTTTTTTTTAAAAATTGTTTTAGAGAGAAGACAGAAAAATTCAAAATAGAAATATTAAATTTGCTTTTAAATTAAGTATAATTATCATTTTTAATTGAGTACTTGCAACTCGAGACTATATTAATAATTAAAATTGAGGATATTTTCAAAGAAATGGAAAGTAAAAACAAGTTTAAGAAATGGTTCTTTATGGCTTTGTAAACCGGCTCGCTGCTTGTTTTTGCAAAATAAATCACTCCAATAGAATGTGTATGTGTATGCATTTTTAAAGAGTGTGAAATGTAAATAAACTAATAAAAAACGGAGGTAAAGTAGAAACAAATGTACACAACTCGCGATCTAAAATCATTCCTAAGTATGTACTATTATTTAACAAAAAGTACGCTATTTTTATTGTACTTGATATTCAAAATTATATAGCAGTTTGATAGCATCAACAAACTAACATACATTGAGAAAAATGCTTAAACAACATAAATAAAAAAAATACTAAACTTACATTTTATTTATAATCGTATTGCCTCGTTTTTTTTAGATTGAAATAATGATGATTGTGCCAGTCAGACAAATAAAATGTAAGCAAACAAAAGTAGAACGTTCTAGAATTTTTTGTTTAAATGTTAGGAATTTAAATTATTAATGATTTAAGTATTATAGCTAATATGCGTTTAACAACAAGAGTTAATTATAATTAAGTTATGAAATCAGATATTAAAAAGATACTATTTTTATTGAAGACAACTTTTTTAAAGATGTATCAGAAGTCTAAAAAAGTGTCCCGGAAACCAGTTAAAAATAAAAAAAGGTTAATAATATGTTAAAAATGTAGAAGACAAACATTAGAATTAAGTTAGTAAAAAAAAAAAAACTTTTGAACTTCAAACAAAACTTTTCAAAGCCTTTATCAAATTCCTTTAGCAGAGATATTTTTAATGAAGAAAAATGTTCAATAAATTTGTAATTTTGTATACAAGCTGTATTACAAAAGACGCATTTAGAAACTCAAAATATTTTTAGGAGATGATTACGAATACACAGTATCGTAACCTATGACCTCAGTGCCAGATTGTTTAAAAACAAGATGTCTTGTTAAAGTCGAGCTAAGTCTCTCCCATTGAGACTAGCTTCAACATCCATAGTCTCTCCACATAAATTTGAATGCTAATTAATGTGAATATACACGACCGCATCGTGCATAAAATTTGTTAAAATATAACAATTTCTCTTCTACGTCTTTTACTTAAGCCCTTCCTTCTCGCTCCCGTGAAAATGACGGGTTGAGATTTCGTTCGTTATTTCTCGCTCCCGTGATAGTTACGGGCTGGAAACTAATTAATTTTTTTTTTGCCCGGAAAACATTTTATTTCTCATTTTACGCACCAGATAGCAGTACTAGGATATTTTTAAGGTAATTATAGATAGTTTATTTTAAAAAAGATGCCAGCACTAAAGTCAGCTAATCAGCACTAATCAAATGCGTGTATTTGTGATATGTTATTTGTAATCTTAGCAAAGTTACCTAGTTAGGTCCTTTGTGAATAAACCTGGTTTGTGCTCAAGATAAAATTTATTTTTTAACCCCTTCCTTCTCGCTCCTGTGAAAATGACAGGTTGAGATTTCGTTCGTTTTTTCTCGCTCCCGTGATATTGACGGGCTGGAAACTAATTCATTTTTTTTTTTGGCCCGGAAAACATTTTATTTCTCATTTTACACACCAGATAGCAGTACTAGGATATTATTAAAGCACCTATTTTTAAAATTTTCCTTGCTTGCTGGAAAACCAACATTTAACACTGAATGTTGGCTTTTCCTAAAAATTAATTTTTTTTAAATTTCAAGCTAAAAACAAATCAAAAATTAAAAATGATTATATATATTGTTCATACACAAAGCTCATATAATTTTCAGGGTTAAAAAAATAGACACTTTTATGACCGTTTTCTTGAAAATTAACCGATCATTAAGGAGTTAACCTAGATTTATTATTTTTTTATGGGTTTTATTGTAACGGTGATATATTTCTGTTTTGTGTACCTGGCAACTTTGATACATAATTAGTTTGTTTATGTTCTACGTGGTTTCATACCTGTCTTTGTATTAAGTAAGAAATTTATAGTGTGAAAGAATTTAAATCTTTGTGAAAGAAAAGAAAATGCATCACTTTAGAGAACTGATACTTGACGGGCTTAACTTATTCGAAATAGAATGGAAAAAACAATTGATAACGTAAACAAATGCCACGTTTTAACAGCCAATCAAGATCGAGACACCCACACTACATCACTTGCTGGTATTCCATTAAACTGTAATTATTTAAAAAGAAATCCTGTAATTAAAACCTAATAAACATATTTTTCTTGATATATATAACTTAACAAAACGTGCAGAACTATGCGAGTTATTCTTAAAATTGCTTACCATCAAATGTGTTGAAAAAGAAGAAATACTAGACTTTTTTTGTATTACACTTTAGATACAAGATATCTTAATTCACTGAGAAGTTTAAAATATTGTTAAAAATCTATTACTTAGTTATGTCAATGCACAGAATATGAATAACACAGAACTTACCCATATTTTTCAACTGAAGATTTAGGGTATAATTTATGAACACTTTGTCTCCGCAAAAATGATAAAGAAAGGGGAATTTCCAATATTAAAACTCATGTTGTGTTTAAATTTTAATAAAACGTTTGGCTTTCTACTAAATAGTAAAAAAATATTTAAAATCGCAGACGATAAATAAAATTACAAAAAAAAAACTAAATTCACGAACGCAACGACCGATAGGGGGGCGCTGTTGTTGGAGACGAATTCCTGCTAGCAAAACAACAGGATCATCAGTTGCACTGAAGATTTCTTAAGTGTAGTATGGTAATGCTCTTTCTTTTTTGTAATTTTTTTGTGTTATTTAAAAAAGAAAAATTTATGATATTCTTTCGTATGCAAGTGAAAAACGAATGGAATAAGTATATATTATGTGATGTACATATTATTTGAAAATAAAGTTTTATTATTATTTGAAAATAAAGTTTACTACTTTTTCTATTATTTCAGCATTCCCCTGTTATTTCCTACTTTTCTTACTTTTTTTAAATCCTCCCATTTCTGCTATTCCTTATTTAAAAAGCATAGTGACAGCCAAGAAAACGGAATAACGACTCCAGCTCAAGTATTGCAAGTGCACCACTTTTTCAATTCATTCATTTTGAATGGGGTGTGAGGAGGGGACAGAATGTGGTAGAACATAAATTCTAAACTCATGTTTGTGAAAATTGCAACACCATGAAGGACTTACGCGAGTGAGCTGAAATTTTCAGGAAATGCAAGTAGAGCACGATATGCAAATTATTAGAATTTCAGACCCGTAGCGCATGCGTATGCTGAGCAGCGCCCTCTGAACGGCGGATGGATCCGAATAAATAGACGGCTGTAGCCAAGCGAGTATGGTTATCGGTGGTTATCTGCTAGTGGTAAATGTTAGCTCAGTCATTACTTATGCCTATTCGACGAAAGAGATCGAGATTTCAACAACTTACGGAGTTTAAACGGGGGAGAATCATTGGCCTTCGTGAAGCTGGATTATCTTATTGTGCAGTAGCCGCTCGTGTGCAGCGTAACAGCAGCACAGTGATGCGTGTTTGAAAGCAGTGGATGGACGAGTGTCGGACAACTCGGAAATCCGGGAATGGACTCTGAAATGTCACGTCAGCTCGCGATGATAGACACCTGTTCGGTGTTGCGCTAATGGACCGTACGGCTCCCTCTAGACAACTGGCAGCACGGTGGCCAATAGCTACAGGTGTTTCATTGCGTGCTTTATCAATTCGTTGACGTCTGCTGCAGCGTGGACTGCGCGCAAGGACTCCTTTATACAGGATCCCCCTCACGCTAATCCTTCGCCGCCTGCGGCTGCAATGGGCCAACCAGCATAGGAACTGGCTTGCTGATTGGCAGCGTGTCGTGCTTTCTGACCAATCTCTCTTCAATTTGTGGAACCATGATGGCCGCATTCGTGTCAGACGCTATGCCGGTGAACGCCATCTTCCGGAGTGCGTTATCGAACGCCACAGTGGACGAACATCCGGGGTTATGGTCTGCGGTGACATAGCATATCATGGACGTTCTCAATTGCTACGAATTGTGGGTAATCTGAACAGCAACCGGTACATCAGTGAAGTTCTGCAGCCCAAGCTGTTCCCTTCCTTCAAGCCTTACCAGGTGCTGTATTTCAACAGAACAATGCCCGCCCTCATATTGCTAGGACTGTTCAATCCTTCCTTGCATCGCGACAGGTACAACTTTTTCCTTGGCCGGCGTATTCCCCGGATATATCGCTGATTGAACATGTGTGGGATTTCGTTGGTCGGCGTCTCGCTCGTAATCCTCGTCATGTTGCTCCTACAGACGAACTTTGGATACGCATACAAACAGTATTGAATTCTCTTCCTCAGACAGACATTCAAAGTTTGCTTGACTCCATGCCATGTCGTGTAGCAACACTTATTGCGGACCGTGGTGGTTACACAAAATACTGATTTCGATCTCTTGTTATTGTTTGTTTGCTTTGAAAGTTTAATCATTTATTTGTACCACTATCACTCAACTGTGTATTAAATTTCATTCAATTACGACGATTCCTTCATGGTGTTGCAATTTTCACAAGCAGGAGTTTATATAGTAGGACAGCTTCTTGTGTCTGCATGCCCATTCATGTTTAACCAAAGCGGAGGAAAAGAAAAATCGCACAGCTCAAGATTGATACACGCGTTTTTCCTTCTGATTTCGATTATTGTTTCAGCAAAATGTTGAAGCCCTGCATGCCCATTCATGTCTAACCAAAGTGGAAGAAAAGGAAAATCGCACAGCTCAAGATTGATACACGCGTTTTTCCTTCTGATTTCGATTATTGTTTCAGAAAAATGTTGAAGCCCAAGTTAAACTGTAGATAACATTAATAATCCTGAGCCACAATCACGGTGATATAGTCGCAGAACGTTACAGAGTTTTTGCAGAAAGAGTTTTCCTTTAGGGAGTAAAAAAAATTAGTTCTTCTTTCTGCCGAAATTTTCTAAAGTTTTTTTCTCTCATCAGAATTATATTCAAAAGAGCCCACCAGGTGGCCGAGCGGTTAGCGCGCCGGACTGCGAAGCCATTGGCTGCGGGTTCGAATCCCGCTCTGGGCATGGATGTTTCACTCTCTCTTTGTGCTGTCCTCTGTGATGTGTGAATGTGGCGCACCCTGTAAACGGGTTTGTGGCAGTGTGGCGTGGGCAACACTGCTCGCCTCCGTGACTTTGGTTCACAGGTGCCCACTGGGTAACGCTAAATGAGTAACAATTCCGGCATTTTCATAGGCAAAGATTCAAATTCAGTGCCTGCCATTAGAAAAAAATATATATATATATATATTCAAAAGAAGCTTTATTCGCGATCGGAAAGAAATGCTCGTGATTTTTCTCTTCTCATTTGAGAATAATGAAAAATAAAGAGTAGCGAAGTAAAAAATTTAGGTTTTCTTTTTTTCCAGAAATTTGTGAAAGATATTTTTCGTTCCATCCAGAATTATACGCAAATGATGTCTTTCTCGCGCAAAATAGGGGAAAGAAAGGATTGCGATTTTTCTATTTTCATTTGTTAATAAAGAAAAGCAAAGAATAAAGTAAAAAATTATGGTTTTCTTTTTTGTAGAAATTTTCGAAAGTTATTTTTACCATTCAGAACTAGTTTCGAAAGATGCTTTTCTCGCCCATCAAAGAGTAAAGAAATGCTCCTGATACTTTTCTATTTCTATTTGAGAATTAAAAAAAAATTCTACAATGACTGGTTTCAGCTAGAATTACTATTAGATAATATTAAAAAACAAAGGAAAACATAATTCGCCATTGTTTAAAAGATAGTTTGCTCTAGAAATCATGCACTTTCTTTCGTTTTATTTTTATAAAGAACTCCATATTGTAGTAACTATGCATAAATTAACTATGCACTGAAGTTGCCACATATACAAAATAAAAATATATCTCGGTTACTATAAAATATATAAAAAAATAATAAAACTAAATTAAGTAAAAGACGTAGTCGAAGATAGAATTACATTTCAGCAATTTCAGTGTGCTATATGGAGTTGTATTTAATTAACTTCTCGTTAGTTTGCATTTTAACTTATGTGGGGGAACTAAGCTCAACTTTAACACGCTATTATGCTTATAAACGATCATCTAGCGCTGACGTCCGTCATAGGTCACATGTGTGGGTGTCTGAGATTTTTTTGTTCCTGAAAAGTATTTACCCCGACCTGCCCCAATTTAGGGCATACGGGTAAATGTTTATTAAAATTCAAAAGAACAGTACAAAACATAAAATACATAAATTACATGGCAACAGTCCATAAACAGAAATCAGTAAAAACAATGTTGAGTAAAAGTAAAGTTCAGTTAAAAACTGGATCACAAGATAAAATGTTCAATAATTAAAAGTTCGTTTTTAAATTGGAGTAGAGGTTTAAAAGTTCAAAAAAGTTAAAAATCAGCTAAAGCAGGTGAAGTGTTTAAAAAAGCAGTCAATATAAAATCCAATTAGAGTTTAAAAGTTCATAAAAAGTTAAAGTTGATTAAAATCAGATGTAAATAGTTAAGATCAACCAGAATTATAAACACTATGAACTGCAGGCTCCGAGAATTACAGGTCTGCTAAAACACCTTCAAGAGTAGTTTTGATGATATTTTTAATAATTTTTCTACAGGCCAACTCTGCGTAACATTGTTGAAGGATCTTTTCAACAAGGTGGTCGCCACGCAGTGTCCGGAAGTGGAGACAGGGATAAATTAAATGCTCGATAGTCTGTGTTTCCCCACAATACTTGCAGCTTTGATTTTTATTAAAAAGTCTATTTTGATGATCTCCGAGCACTCCGTATCCAGTAGGAAACTGGTTAAGATAAAAGTCGGCCTGTAATCTCCTGATTGATGGATCTTTAAGGAAATAATAAGTTTGCCTGCCCTTTCCGGGGTCCTGCCATTCCAGCCTCCGTGTTCTTAAATTTTAAAGTTTCTCACTAGATTTGATTGGGGAATTAGAACTCGGGACCTCTAATTTAATCTGACTGAGACTTGGCTGCCTGATACGCCTCCTCGTTACCTACTTAACCAATATGTGCCTTTACCCAATTACAAGTAATGTTAGAACGCCACAGGAGTTTAGTGTTTTCGATTATTCTGCTTTTAGGAGTTGGATCATTAAGTGCTTGCAACAAGGAGAGCGAATCAGTAAAAATCGTTGCATCTGGATAATTCAGTTCTGCTCAGCTGTAAAAACATTGCAGTTGTCAGAGAGCCTAGTGGAGTCCGCCCTAATGGTGTTACCATTCACTTTCATAATAACACCATATCCTGTTCTAAAATAATTGTTCTCTTCGTTATTTTCCTCTTCGGCAACCTCCATTCTAGACCCATCAGTGAATATTTCAATCCCGCTGGATCTTTGGGAGTGATTTACCACAGGGCACCGAAACCAAAAGTTAGGGATATTTTCCATCAGGAGGTTGCTCAATTTGGATTGGTCGATCGATGTGATTTAGGATCGAACCCAAATCCTCCAATTTCCAGCTCCATTTTATTCTTGTAATTGCAATATCCACCCTGATTTTGAGGTGGATGGGCACAACTCCCGTCAGTATCTGGAGAGCATCAGAAATTGTTGTACTGTATGCTCTAGTAATGGTTATTAACGATGGTCTTAGAATAGTTTTGAGTTTCTCATTGATTTTGACAAGGTTCCTGTACCAGACACTGCCGGCGTATAAAACGATCCTTTCGGTGGCCCTGAGATAGATTGTTTTTAAAATTGACGGTGTGAGTCCCCAAGTTTAATGCAATTATTAAAACTGTCGACTTTCTCTCTGACGTGGTTCAGGCAGCTAGTAATATATACAAAACATCAAAAGAATAAATCAACAGCCAAAGATCTTACAAATTTGTACATACATATTTGTAATACTTTCATAAAAGATGGATGTACAGTGTTTGCTGCTGAAATATAAATGTCTTTACATATCTCTTGAAAGCTTTTTTATCTTCTCTAACTTTCCGTTTCTTACTTTTGCTTTCTTATAACGCTTGAAAGGATAGCTAATGATAAGAATAACTGTCTCTAAGAAATCATATACAGCAACCAATGAGATTCCAAGCCAAATTCCAACATAGCCACCTATGTTACTGAAAGCCTCTACATTCTAAAATATATAATAGCCTGCATTTATTATTTTTAATTGCGAAAAATATTGTACTCAACACACTATAAAATATTTATGCGAAATGAAACTTGATTAATATAATCTAATGAAACATTATTTTTTTAGTGATTACAAGAAAATATATTAAGTTCACAATGAAACATTATGAAACGACGGATTAATTAAATAGAAACACTAAGATAAGTTTGAGCAAAAAAAAAAAAAAAAACAGGATTATTTTTTTCACAATAAAAAAAATGTCACCTTTTTTTCGGGTGTTCAGTGCACGGAAGAAAAAAAACACGGACCATCATTTTGAATAACTTTTTTTCTAACGATCGGATCTTCATGTTCTGGGACTCAATCCAAAGGTTTAAAGGGGGTGACCTCAAATATGCAAATTAATTAGTGCAGACGATAATTTATGTCACAAATTCATACAGAAAAACGTATTTTTTCTGAATAAACAACTCTTTTTATTGATGAAATCGAATTTCTGACCCCAAAATATAGGAGATGATTGCCGCAATCTGGGAAATGTAGTCCCAATAGTTTGGTCAGCAGAGCAGTCTCAAGTTTGAACCCCTTAATATTAATTTTAAGAATTGTGTATTTCGTCAGATTTCGAGAACTTCTTAAGCGAATTTAAAAACTTTTGACCACAATTCTAAAATTCGTTTAACGAAACATAATTCCATTTATAGTTTTTTATTATTTTATTTAATAGTAGTAAAAAAAATTTAAATAGTAAGGTATAAATTTTTTATATCATTTTCAAGACTGCAATTTTAGATTGCAAAATACAAAATTTGAGCGAAATCAGCCAAATAATTTATGAGAAATCGAATTTCAAAAAAATAATTTTAAATTTCTTTGGCATTAATTAATTTGTACATTTTAGGTCACCCGCTCGAATCATTAAGATTGATTCCTAGAGCGTAAAGATCTGATCATTAGATCAAAAGTTACTCTAGGTGGTCTGTTTATTTTTTTACTCACTATACAACTTTATGTTAGGTTTTGTTTTCCTAATTGAAAATTACAAAACATATAAATTTAAACTGACGATGAAATAAAAAATTTAGCGTTCGGAACTTAGCTGAAGAACTGCTAAACTTCTAGAAGACATGACCTTTAACATATCACTGAAATACAGATACAGATATAAAAAACTAAAAGGGCAATTTTTTTTATGAATTTTAAACAAGGGTGCTTTCAAAAAATTCTCAATTTTTGCATTTTTAAATGTTTCTTTTTTTCACGTTTTTTCTGTCTTTTTTTTACGCTAAGCTTTGTTTTGCTGTGCAAAAAAACTATTTAAAAACTTAAAATCATGACAGAGAGTAAAAAATTTAAAAAAAAAAAATTCAACGTAACAAAAAACATTCAATACTTGACTTTTTGATTGTTTTGCAATTATTAAGTATAAAACTTGTACTAAAAAATATCATTCGAGTCTATCTGTTGCACGCTGAAAGGGAGTTTTAAATGCTGAAAGAATCTTCTTTATTTGTTAACACAGTGATTTGTCTTGAAATTGCACATCTTTTTCTTTCCAAAGAGCAAATTAAATGAATTAAAAAATTCACAAAAGTAAAATAAACAAATTAGATGTTGCCAGATATAAATTGTAACTCTTATATCGAAATTTTTAAAAAATAAAGGGATCAAGTGAGATAAAAATCATATTTATTTTTCAGGTTATACAAGTTAAGGTTATTGTTATATATTGTTAACAAGTAAAAGTACTTCTCATTTTTTACTTTATATTTAGGCACACGTAAAGTGCGCAAATAATAAATAAATAAAACGACCATCCTAAATATCTTTTGATCTACTAATCGGATCTTCACGTTCTAGAACATGATCTTAATGGTTTACCTTAAAAATGCTAATTAATTAGCGCAGGCGATATTTTATGTTACGAAATCCAGGAAAAACCATACTTTCTCTGAATAAACATATGTTTTTCCCCCGACAGATTCAGATTCTTGATCTCCACAGTATATAGGGAGTGACCGTAATCTGGGAAATAAATATCCCTACAGTTCGGTCAGGAGAGCAGTCCAAAGTTTGAACCCCTTAACGTTAATTTTACCTTTCGCGTAGTTCACCAACTCACGAGAACCTTTTAAGCGAATCGAAAAGCTTTTGCACACAATTATAAAATTCGCTTATCCCTAGTAATTATCCATGCAAAATATAACTTTTAGTAAATATTTCTTTATTTTTTATCCTTATTTAATAATACTCAAAAGAGATTTGTAATTGTAAAGCATATAATTTTTTTACATTAATTCAAAGAATGTTAGTTTAAATGGTAAATTACATATTTTGACCGAAATCTGTCGAAACGTTTTTGGAAAATCGAATTTTAAATAAATTTATTTTTCAATATTCGATTTCTCGAGAACTATTCGTCCGATTTCGCTCAAATTTTATGTAGATAAAAATCTAAGGATTTATATTTGGTAACACCTAGTTTTCTTCTCTTATTTTTTTTTATCGTTTTAAATTCGTGTTTTTTTTTTTTTTTTTTTTTTTTTTTTTTTTTTTTTTTTTTTTGACGTTCCTACATTTTGTAACGTGTTTTTATTTTCTGAAACTACGAATAAAATGTCAAGAAATTTTTCTTGTTAACTTCCATTTCAAATTATGTTTTAATATATCTAAAATAATATGTAATTGCGTCGTGATTTTTTTAAAAAATAAAAAAAATGAAGAACTTTTAATTAAATCTTAAAATTTTCCATTCCCTGACGTTCTCAATACATTTTTCTACATACTTTTGTAAGCTTGAAATTTTAAGTCATATAATTTGAACAGCAAAGCAAAATTCAACATAAAGTGAAAAAAAGCAAAAATAAAAGAAATTAAAAAAAAAAATCAGTTAAAATTGCTGTAACATTTGAACGAATTGGAATTGATCAAAAAGTTCTCGTGTTAAGTTCATAGACAAAAAAGGCTCTTTCAGCATATCGAATTTTATATCTGTAGTTGCAATCATGCTACAAAATATTGATAAATGTTCTAAAATATGAAAAACAAAATTAACTTTCACCTGAAATTTGGGATTGTATGTATACGTTGTTGTTTTCATGCCGTCCAAGTTTATAAATATCGTAATATTTTGGCTGAAATAAAGAAAATTTTATAAATTGAATTATATATTTCATGAAGAAAATTAGTTTAATTTTAAGGATCTTTCAAAATACTTACGACTTTATTCAGGAATCAAAAGTATTTACCTCAGACTTTAATTTCACCAGGTGATACTTAATAATATGTTCTCTTTTTATTATTTTTATTTTTAAACGATTTTACAAAATTTAAGTTTACCTTTTCTAAACAAAGTTCATATGCCAGAGCTCAGGGCATAGTGCATTCGCCTCCCATTGAGGTAACCCAAGTTCGAATCCTAGCAATGTCTGGCTGTTATGAATTCTGCTCACAGCTCGCACAACCTCAGATCTCACTTAAAATACCCTCAGTGGTAGACGAGTTTCGAGTTAGAATTCCTTTGGCGTGGTGTCAACCATGAGAGGTTTGCGATGTTTTCTTCTCCATGTTACACAAATGTGTTAGAATTCAATCAAAACGTCCTCCTCAAAGACTACTTTGTCCAATGCTTGATCAAAGAGTTTCTTTGTCTTTTGGATAGGGTTCAAAATTACAAGGCAACGGAGTTGAACGTTAAATTACGTATAGTCAGGATTCGGCTGTTCAACGCCTGTCATGAACAAAGCTCCTTAAAGTTTTCAGATTAAAATGAAAATAACAAAAGAGAATTTTAAACCTTGATTGTTCCAAAAAAGCTATGGGATGGAACGGAACAATGTGGATTATACAACACTTTAGTTACTGATTACCTTACTTTACAGAAAATTGAATCTAATTACGAACGTGACGCTCGTGAGCACTGATAAAAAAGACAATGTCAACTGTTAGCTTTCGGATCTCATGATAGGTATAGCAGAGGTAAGAACTATTATATGTATCTTAATGTTAAACAGGAGTGTATAATATATATAGCAGTAATAAGGTCGGCAAAAAATATTGACACTGTCAGTTACCATATAACATGGCGGGATATTGAGATTTCCAAAAGGCTCTCTTGGAATCTGCGTTGTAACTGAGAATAATGTTAAGATGGTTGGAAAAAATCTACAACGAAAGGCTCTTTTAGCCGACCTGTATCAGCGCAGTCATCCTAAGTGTCAGTATAGAAGAAGTGGAGAGATGGGATTAGGAAGTGTTATTCAATCAACGAGAAGTGAAATTAATATTAAGGGAAACAAACTTTCGACAGAAATAGACAAAATTTTGATTCCTACAGAAAGTATGTGTTAATGCTTAGAAAAATACGTCACAATTCAATTCAATTAACCAGCTTGGCTAGGCACGCACCTCGCACCATATATTGCATTCCAGTTAATAAAAAATCCATCACTAGACCACAAAGTTATTAAGTGTGTATGACTTTTTTTATGTACACCTGTATTTTTCACACCCCACCTTCGAAAGGAAAATTTTTTCCCCCCATTTTTTAAAAAGTTTTGAAGTCTAACAGACGAAATCACGTAGGAGATTGTTCAATTGGAAAATGTATTCTTCATGAAAAAGGGAGAATTTATTCAATTTTATGGTAGTACTTCTCAGATAAATTGACCGGAAATATCTGTTCCCTTTTGAACCATAGTCTCAGTTCATTGAATCCTAATATCGAATAAGCTTATTGCAATCTGGACAAGATAGTAAAATTGAGTAAAATTATCTTGTAATTAAGTTTAAGACAGCTTATTTTGTTCTATGATATGGCTCAACTTGACAACCATTAAAATGTAACAAATTTGTATCATACTGTGTTTCAACGCTCTCTAAATCTTCTAACATTTTGTAGCTCCTGTAAACGCTAATAAAAAAATCTGTTATATAATTCAAAATATCATGTAATTACGAATATCTGTTGCACAAATACTTTATAAGCTCTAAGAATTAAAACTATTAATATTTAAATTGTTACTTACGTGTGAGCTGGTTCACGGGGACAACCATGCTAGAAAAGAAATCAGGTTATATATATATATANTTTAAGTGGCTCATATACGTTTATCGGCCACTCTTTACCTGATTTTTCTTCCTTTTTATGTTAAACAATTGATATATATATCTTCTTTTTTAATATAATTTAAATTTTTTTTTTTTAAATTGTCGTTTGCTATTTTTTTTACTTATTATTTCCACCCCCCTTTTTTTTCTCTTCATATGTCTATAATTTTTTCTTTATTTTATTCTTCATTTTGAATTTATCTAATGGGTTCTGTTTGCTTGCAGCTTAAGCGCAATAAATGAAAATTATTTTTTTTCTTAACTTTCATCGTGTTTTCTTGTAATTAATATATATATATACATAAAAAGACTGAAAAAAAGATGTTAGATTATGTAAATAGAGGGTAAATAAATAAAATAACATTAAAAAAATGTCATGCAACGTAAGGTCCAATGTAGCAGCGTCATATTATTATCATTGTATTTGTATTTACACTTCGTAAATCTACTCTGCAAATAGCAAAGTTGCATGCTTTATATCGTGTTATAAAAGAGTAACGATATTGAAAAAAAGTATAGATTTGAAAAGGAAATTTGACATTCAGCACATTCAATTCTTTAGAATGAAAACAAATTAATCCAAACATAGTAAAAGTAAGCTTACGTATAAAACTGTAGAGTCTGTTACTTCTCTTGTAACTTCAAAATGTTCTTCACTAACAAAAGCAAAAAAAAGTTTTTTTTAATTCATAATAGATCAAGTTATTCGTCAACACATCAATTATAGTGTACTGACATTTCTCAAATACAAATAGCAATGTAATAGTATGAGTTTATATAATCTTTTAAAAAATTTGTTAGGAGAAAAAAAGCATTTTCACTGTGTTATCATGAAAAGATGTAGCATACAAATAAGATTGTTATAAGATACTTTCGGTTTCTCTAATCATTCATTTCTTGAACAAAGAGGTAGAATCTATCTATTTCTTTAAATTTTTTTCTGTGCATTTTGAACTACATTAAGTTAGTGGGAAAAAAATCTGTGTTCCGATAAGTGTGTATGATCAATTTCAAAGTAATATTTTGAAAGATTTATGTTAATAGCGGAGTTGATATCTTGTCAAGTTATCCGATATCATATCATGGTATAATTTCTCAAGTTGTATGTTTATATTTACTTATTTCGATATTCGTTTTTAGAAAGTGATGAAAATATTATTCACCATTGGACGTCTCTGAAATGCATAAAAATGTGTTATTAAAATTTCCTTTTATTAATGCATTGATTGTTTATTATACACCTTCATCTATCCTTATCCAGCTTTTTTTCTCTCTTGAATGAAAGATACAATTTTTTAAAAAAAAATAGAAAATGTTTAAAGAAATTCCTAAAAATTTAAATTTAAAGCAATGGTAGATGGGTTAAGTAAATAATATAAATATTAAAGTTTTGCTTTTATTCTATTTCTTTTTAAATGTAATTTATTTTAATTTTTTAAATTCAATTTATTAAAGTGTAGGGTCATAATTTTCGCCTGATTCCTTAGCTTTAAATATTTGGAAGAAGTTAAATTTTTTTATTCGGAATTCTGTAGTTTAAAAGAATTTTAACTCATAAATACGGTAAAAAAAATTCACAATAATTAGTATTGTATTAAAATTATACATTGTTTAAAATCAATATTAAATTATTACATAAAAGTTATAAATTTTTAATTTTGGCATTTTAACATATTATTGGATATTTTTACTTTGTACTTCTTCGTATTTTGGAAACGAAATAAAAATCAACAAGATTCATAATAACAAAAGATACGTATATGCCACAAACTTCTTAAACTTAAATAACGTAATTTCTATTGACCTTTCTTATATTTTTTTTTTGTAATTAAAAATTCTCAAGAACGAAGATAAAGCAAATTATATTTTCAAGTAAACATTCGCTTCGTAAAGGCATCCAAAAAGAAAAAAATGATAAAAATATTGCTTATGTGATAACATTATATCAAATGTTGTCTAGTGTATATTTTTTATAAACAATCGTTCTTGTAAAGGTGCTTACGCAGAAAAAGTTTGAAATATTCTTTTGTAAGTGATAAAATTATACCAAATAATATGAAATATATCAAACGTCATTTCTCAAAGAGAATAATGTCGCATTTGGATACAAAAAAATTTTTTTAAAAATTTTTGCTCCACTTCAGTCTGTAGTTTTAAGTGTATCAATTAAGAAACTGATATGAATTTATAGCGAAACATTTGCGACTTAAACAAGCTTTTAATACTAAATATTATTGCTTAAGATTAGAAGATGTAATTGAGTTAGTTGCTAATGTTACCATTAAGTGATATAGGGAAAAAATATCCAATTCAATGCTATAAATGGCGCTTCATCTTAGCTCAGACTTTATCATAAAATCAAATTCCATACTTACTAACAGGCAGGATAACAATTCTGTTTTTCACATTCTACAATATCATTTTCTGGCATTTCCACGCCTAATATATCTGTGTTCATTATAAAAAAAAATCACTTTATTTCTCATTGCAAATCTTATTAATTTTTTTCGAGAAAAATAAAATTCAACAATTCATTTAGGAAAAAGAAACAAGTAAAACATTCCTTATTTTTCTTCCTGCTATACAAAATTGGTCTATTTATATAAAAGAGAGCAAAATATTAAACTTATTACCATTTTTTGTTGTTGTTAAAAATTTGTCAGGCTTTACGGAATTAAGACAAAATTTTCACTATATGAATTAAAAAGCAAGTTCTACGACAAAGTTTTGCACTATAATAGCTGTTGTAAACGAAATTAACTGCGCTTGTGAAACTTTTAGTCTTCAAAGTTGTAATGAAGTTTATGGTAACGCCAATTTGAAGTTAGGAAGAATTAGTATAGAGAATCGGAATTAAATACCGAAAGAAAAAGTTTTTCCAGCAAATTTCGACTACCATGAGTTGCGTCAAGCAGCACCATCATGACAGATGAATTTGGGTTGGTAGGTACTTATATTTACGTCGCACTTTAGCTGCACAATAGGCTATTGGCGACAGTCTGGGAAACTTCCCTGAATATGATCCGAAGACATGCCATCGCAATTTTGATCCCCTGCAGGGAGGATGACTATCCAGCTTTGGTAGCCCGACGATCTGCGCGCGAAGTCGAGCACTTTACGGTAGATGATTTTGAATACAGTATATATTTGCTTTGGTGATAAGAAATTCAAAAATGCTTTTTGTTTAATTTTATATCGTAAAACCAATAAAGAAAGTAGGAAATAAAAATAGGAATTATTTTAGGTAAATTAATTCTGTCGGTATCTTACTTTTTTGTTTTATTTATGATTTCATAGTGATCAATATTAATTAAGTCCTAATTTGCATTTTCCCCAGTACGAATAGCGAATACTCAGTATTCAACTAAGTGAATACAAACCGTGTATTCAGGCAGTAATTAATATTTTTACTTTAGTAAATAATATTCACCTCGTCGTCAGCAAACAGTTTTTGTTTAACGTTGTTGTTGTTGCTTATCCTCTTCTGGCCTGACGAAGTCAGACCAGATCTTTGAGCCCGTTGACCTGAGGAAAATCAAACACCAAAAGAGGAGTAGAGTAAATGTCTTCCCAGAGAAGACCAAGACAGTTCAGGATGTGATCGGCGGAAGCCCGGTGTAGATGGTATTTAGGGCAGAGGGGGTAGGTTTTAGTTCCCTCAGAAAATAGTAAACCTTTAAGATGGCCGGTAGCTAGGCGGGAGATGGTGGTGCAGACTCTCCTTTCAAAGGGAAGGGTCAAAGAAGCTCCAGGCTTATTTCCCTTGTACCAATGGTGGGTGGGGGGAATCAACCAGTCTCTGAGAAGCTGGGATTTCTTCAGGGAGTAAAGTTCAAGATAGGTAAGATCAGAAGAGGTAGGGTGCGGTTGGCTGCAACCCTGTTTAGCTAGGCTGTCCGCTAAATCATTACCATAGATACCGACGTCAGAAGGAACCCACTGCAGGTGAATATTATGTTGGAGGGAAAAGAGTTTTAGGCTTGTTTAGGTCCGGTTGTTGGTTGTAGGGGGCTGCGGCTATCAGAGAATATCCAAAGGTCTTTAAAATAAAGGTCATTTTGCATAACAAATTCCAGACCCCTGTTGATAGCCAGAAGTTCACTTCTGAAAACGGAGCAGAAGTCTGGGTTACGGTTTAACGTTATTTACCTAATTTGTTCATCTCAATTTAAATTCTTTCACCTTGCGCTTAAAATTACTCGACGTTAAATAAAACTGTTAGTTTAACACTTTTTGTTTTTAGAAAACTGTTGCCTATTTTAAGTTTTATACAATATATTTATATATAAATATACATACTATAAATATACATACTATAAATATACATACTATAAATATACATACTATAAATAATAAATATGCATCATGCAATCATATGCTTTCAAAGGGTGGATAATTCAAGAGACTTTGGCTTATTCAGAAAAATATGGTATCTTATTGATTTATATTAAGTTTATTTAACAGCTTGCATTGGATTTTGGAATGTATTGCAAGGGTGGCTTTCCATGGTTGCAATTTGGTACAGATTTATCTAGCCATGAAAATATGAAAAAACTAAGCCTTTTTCGAATGCCCCTGCTATTTAAGCAGGGATTCGGAAAGGAAACCGGTTGCAGGAATATCCCTAACTTAATAAAACGTCATTCAAATGGGAAAATTTAAAGATTTTGATATGTTCCTAAGATGACGCCATTCTGATGATATGGAATTTTTGGAATTTTTTAAGAATTATTACCCATTAACTTCAGAAAATAATCCCTTAATCGGCATCTTGACTTTTTATGGCTCTTTGTGAAAGAATGATATCTGCGTCTTAAAAATAGAAGGCGAAATCTATTTTAAGCTTTTTGATTTAAAATAGAAAGACTCGTATGAGGCATTCCATATTACATGCATATATGCAGAAAACTTTAAATAAGCGAACAGTTTTTTAAAAACTCAGAGTTTGCTCCCTCACGCAACGCCTGTTAAGTTCAAACTGGGTCATTGGTCATCAACCTTGGTCAAGCGTGTTTCTTAAATCCATACTAGTACATAAATAATGGTAAATATCTAATATTTTTATTGGTTGAAATATTTTTCTTATAAAAATACCAGAAATTAAGATTTTTCTTAATTAATTTTTTTTTTAAATTTCTAGTGTTGGCTTAAAAAGAACATATTTGACAGCCTTAAAACTTTTTTAAGTCATTTACTTGATTTTTGTGACTTTTATCATGCGCATAAGACATCATAGTAGTTTTTTTCCTTCAAATTTTAGTTCTAAAGAAAACTAAGTTATAAAGCTCTTTCCTTTATTTTACAGAAGTATTTGCATTTAAATAATGTGTACGTATTTTTTAAAATCTCGTAAAAAAATCATAATCCTCAGTTAAAATTTTAATAAGTTACGAAAAGTCAAAACAATGTTGTACATTGATGCCTTCTCAGTGAAATCAATACCACTTAGATCCCTATGTAAAAATAAAAAAAAAATGTGAAATCAAAATTCAGTGCAACTTCGGGTGATTCCTATCATCCAGAAAGATTGCTTGGAAAACTCAGTACTCTAAAATAGCCAAAAGTGGTTAATAAAATTATACACGTTTAATAATGACAGTTTTTATTTATATTTATTTAATTAAATATAAGAAGAAAAATAATTGTAAATACTTGTGAACAGCATTTTTTCTTAATCGATCTATAGAACACAGTAGAGTTATAATAGTTCATAATTTTACATTACCTTTATAATTGCACATTTTTTCATGTCCCGGATACCCGTAGTAACTAGGGACACAGTTACGAACAGCCATACTAACGTTCTTTCGGCATTCCTCAAAGCATTCCTAAAAGTTTGGAAAAATCAATTCATTAGATTCGGTTAAACAGTGTTTGCCCGTAAAGTAATGACAGAGAATGGATTAAAAACATTGTTTGTGCAAAAACTACGCACAGTAAAAAAAGTTCCAACATAGGAAAAAGCAAACAAGTTACAACAAAATTCTCTAAGCGCTGTAAAATAGAATGCGTCGCAACATTCAAATGTTCAAAATGCAGAGAAAACATGGAAAAAAATAAGTATAATATAAGAAGAAAATTATTTCGAAAAATATATATAAAAATCCGGGTAAAAGGAAAAGAAAAACAGATATAACCTCTCTATCGGCTCACTCGACTATATCCAGAAAAAAGAGTGCTTTCTAATATTGTATCAATATAGCCAAAGCAAAATATATCAATACAATAGAATGAGGAGCACTCAAAAAATTACAACAAATAAAATAGAAGAAACAGCACATCATCAGGGGAGACACTGTCTGCTAACACACAGGAGCCTTTCTTTTTCTTCAGCTATTGGGAATTTTAAAATTTCCTTAGAGAATAATAATTTTTCCTTCAATTAGTGTAATAATTATTTTTTAATCCGATGAATTTTAAAGACGTTCAACTAATTCAAACGATATTGGAACCCGTATAAATAGGCCTATGTGGTAAAATTTAGAATTTTTCTTGCTCCCGAAGAATATTGTAAAGTAGAATAAATAGGACTTAGTCTAGAAAGTTGAAGAGATTTATTGAACACCTTCAAAGTACAGTGAAAAAAGTAACTGTGGTCTCGGCGTGAAACACCCTGTCTTTTATAGGAATAATAACGAAACAGGAAATGATATATTAGAACAATCTAGAAACTTCTAGAATCTAGAAGATATAGAAATAATAAATAAAAGCTTATTTAGAAAGTTTTAAATTTTCTTAAAGTTCTGAGGATCGAACACTGCATCTATGCCTTTCCAAGATGACGACACCAAACTCTCGGCCACGCTGACACGTCAATGTAAAAGGCAGCACTTACTAGGATTCCTTTTTTTTTTTTTTTTTTTTTTTTTTTTTTTTTTGCTTTCAAGTTTTCGAAACTATAAATATTTCAAATTTTTTTTTTTTTTTGAAGATTTGGCATTTGATATTTTGTTTTATTTTGATTTGGTTATTCTAACTGTAACTTTATTATTCATTATTAGTTTCATTATTAGTTCTTTCTCTGTGCATTTTTGACTTGAGTTTGTATATCATTAAATTATCGTAGCATTTTCTTTTCTTGTTTTGAGCTTTTCAATGCTTTTTATATTTGCTTCTTTTTATTAGTTTATCCATTATAGGGTCTCGGGGAACAGTCAGTTTTTGGTATTACCACTGACGTCAGGAAGGCTCCTGTGTGTTAGCAGACAGTGCTTCGCCTGATGAAGTGCTGTTTTTGTTAACATACATATCCTTAGAAATTCTTCTTTTTTGTGTGCTTGATTTGTGTTTATAACTTTCTAAATTGCTTAAATTAGACAAATTTGGTTTTAGGTGCTTTTAGCACTTTTCCATTTTGACTTATTATTATTTTAAAGGTTATTTTCTTAATTTGCTTAAATCAGTTTCATTCTTCGATTAGATAACAATGCAATTATTCATAACATAATAAAAATTTGTTTCTGCATGGGCTACCTATTCAGAAATAACTGTTACAAAAGCTTCGCCCTAGCATTTTGAACTATATTTTCTATCACGTACTATTTAAAACGAGCATCGTAGGCTGAAAACAGAGAATTACTCATATGATTATTTTCAGCTTTAATTAATAGTCTGTGTTACGTATTTAAATTCAGATATGCAAAAGAAAATTGGAATCCGCAACTGCAGAGTTAAACATGTCAAGACATGTGTCGACTCTCTTGTCCAGTAGTGAGAAAATTAGAATTTAAGTGGCTCATATACGTTTATCGGCCACTCTTTACCTGATTTTTCTTCCTTTTTATGTTAAACAATTGAAATAAACAAAAACACTTTCATGAATAAATAAATATTATTTACTTTCTGGTTAGTGGGGCCATATCCTCCTCTTGTTTTCCATCTTTCTAGGTAATCTACGCAATTTGTCTCATAAGGTGCAGGTAAAAGTTTTTTTACTACCTGAAACATATATGCACTTGAAAAAAAATGCAGTTAAAAAGATAAACTAACTAAGTGTTATATTACATTTAGGAAGTTACTTTCAAAATAAATGAACACCTTTTTAAGTCGAAATTCATGTACCGTGTTGACTTTCATTGGAAATCCATAGTGGAACGGATTAAGAATATGTCGAGGACTGTGAATGGAGATATGTACTGAAGCGAATTCATAAAAAGAAGGATACTCTTCAATATGAGGAAACACACTTAGAATATATTCTAGAAAAAAAAACATTGAAAATAATTGCAATACAAATTTGTTTTTCTAGGTATACTTTTCCTGATATCAGCAAATCAAGGGCAAAAATGTTATAACGACACCATTACTAAATATCTATTGCTTAACAACACCATTAAGTACAGAAGAAGGGAAAATACCATAGGATCTATTTTACCTGATAGAAAACTTCATAGTTTCGAAAATGGGCTCCTATTTTTGATGCACGTAAAACAGGTTGACTATCACTTCAATTTTATATATTTTTGAAGCGTATGAAGGTTATAGACAGGGACAGTGATGACGTATTTCACCCCGCCTCCTTCCAAACGCGTTCCAAACAATTTTTCGAACGAACCATTTCAATGGCATTTCCTATGTGAATTTAAGACGGCAAGATTTTTAGTTTATTATTGAAATAAATAAATTTATATAGCGCTTCTAAGGGACTTATTCCTAATTTAAGTAGTTTTCTTTATACGGAGTATCAGTAGATTTTACGAGTTAAGCGCATTAAATGCTATAAAAAAAAGTTTCAAAATGGTCAAGTTATCTTTAATTTTGATGTATAAAAATCTAAGCGTCAATATTTTTAACTCTTGTTTCATGTTTAAAATAATGTCTTATTTTATTTAGAATTTGTTACATATTCTTGACCTACATCTAATTTTTTTCTTTAGTTATGGATAGGCATGCATTGTTTTAAAACGTTTTGTAATTAATTTTTAATCTATAATTAGATTGTATTTATCAATACTAATATGTCTGTTTATTTAATTATGTCTGATGATAAAATTTGTAGTTATTGTAAACTTTGTTTGCTTAAGATTTTCTGATTATTGATGCTAATTCTCATAAGCTTTAGTTTTTAACTACTAAATAGGAATAAATTATGTAACTAACTTATTTAATTTTAAATCTGCACAGAGTTTTAGTTTAAACTCAGATTTATTTTGACTTGAGATTTTATCTTGTTTATATTTGTCAACATCATCATTAATTAGTTTTTAACTATAGTTTTATGCATTAATTATTTGAGAAAATTAAGTTACCTTATTATTAGATAATAAGGTATCTATTATCTAATAATAATATTAGATTATTTCTTAACGTTAGTAGTGTAGTGCTATATTAATGTGTAGTGTTATCATAGTACAGTGTAGTGGTATGTTAAAAGGGTCAATATTATGTTTAGTTTCCAGAATTTTAATATATAGAATAGCTAAATTATTTTAGAATTTTAAATTTCTAATTTTCATTTTAAAATGTGAGAGGAACAATTTTTTTTAGGTGTTATATATGAATTTATCTTAAAATCTCAGATTCCTATTTTATTCGATAAGAAAGTGCAACATGAATTTTTTTAGAATTCTTTAAAACATACTTATCCCATACATAAACTTTTATTTAACATTCATATTTATTAATCTATGTATTCACATAGGTGTTTAAATTTTACTTATTTAATAATATTAATTTCGCATGCATTTCAAATAAATATAATTCAAATTTTTAAGAAATTTTTTAATTTAGAAACTTAATTCTTTAATGTATGTATGCATATTTAGTTATACAGCTTTTATTTTGGCAAATGTTACTGTTATCACTTTTTATAGAATAAAATTTGCATTTGACAGTCTAAATCAAAATTTTTTAAATTACCTTCATAGTAATATTCTATTTGTTGCAGTGAACGTAACATTCAAGTCATCCATATTTATTTCATAATTTGGTTGTAAATATGTTTTAAGACCTGTCAACTCTCAAACTTTTGTTTAAGTTATATATTTTTTTTTTTTTTTACTTCCTATCATTTTAGTAAATTTACCAATTAATTTGAGCTATTTTAAAAACGTGTATCTAAAATGCTTTATAATTTTCACTAATTTATCTGACTTTATTCATGCTTCTTACATAACTTTTTAATTTGTTTTAAAATTCTCATAATTATTTACAATTAATAAGTTGTCTCAATATTATAAAAATAATTGATTTAATATAATATACATATTTTAAGAAAAATTAAACATAAATTAAATAATAAAATTCACAAATTTCCGGTTTCCAGATTATAAATACAATTTATATGGTAAATATTAAATACAAATTCTCTCAATCATATATACAAAAAGTTTTCATAATCATTTGCAATTAATAAGCTATTCCAATTAATGTCATAAAAAGAGATTAACGTAATATTAATATATGCAACTCTTTTTCTTGCCATGTCAGTGGTTAAATTCGACTCTATATTAATATATTCAAAGATTTAGTTCACCCTCTTTTAACTGCATGAGAAACGCCATATTGTTTGCTCCGTTCAGAACTTTGTTTGGAACGAGGAGAGCTAGTGACGTCGTTGATGACGTAGGACTAACCCTGTCTATACCTTTCTTTCAGGTAATTATCTCTCCTCTTCAATTTCTTGCGATTATTTAACAAAGCCATTGTATTGTGTTGCTTTGTAATGGTTGTATTGTGTCGCATTGTGCTGGTTTTATTGTGTTGATTGTTTGCGTTAGTTGCATTGTATTGTATTGCATTGTTGTATTGTGTTGTATTCTATTGGATTGAATTATATTATATTGTTGGTTGGTTGGTGTCGTATCCTCTATTGAATCATATTTCATGGTGTGCTTGAATAGTTTTTGTTATTTCTATGGCATTAAAAGAATACAAATCCTCTTCTGTGGGGTAGTTTGAGAGGTGAAGGCCTGCAGCGACTGCAGGGCAGTTAAAAACATGATATGGTGTCAGTTCCACGTTAAGACAATTGCCACAGTTTTGATATTTTCTAGTCCTTTCTGTAGAAATTTTCATGTTTTTATGATGTTTTGTTCTTAGTCTGATGAGAGTAGTGGCTGTCTTCCTATCGATGTTAAGATTAGTTATTTGATCGGTGGCTTTGATTTTTAAAGGGGTGAATAGTCTTGAATTTGCAAAAGCATTTGCATCTGCCTGGTTGGGATTTAATTTTGATTGAGATTTCTGGCATTTTTAGCCAAGGAATCAGCTATTTCATTGAACTCTAGGTTCACATAGGCGGGAATCCACTGCAAGAAGCATTTTTTCCGGAGACGCTGAAGTTGTCCAAGTTGTTCTATGATATTCAGGATTAGGCTTGAGGTACCTTTGCTGAGGGCCTGTAAGGCAGACCTGCAGTCGCTGAAGATGGTGATACCACTAAGCTGCTCCGAAGGTTCAGTATTATATTGTGTTCTTACTTTAAAAGTGAGTCTTTTGGGAATAATATGCTATTTTCATAACTTCTGTGATTTTGAAACTGTTATTTATGATTGTTAGGAAAGTTAAGCATATTTAAAGCTAGCGCTCTCTATGCTTGTTCTATAAATGACGCAAAACGTCAATGTGGAAAAATGCCGCAGTTTTGTTAAAATGAAATAATTTTTAAATATTTTAAAACTACTCCAATGCTCTTTATCTGAATTGATAAAAATTTGCAAAAACTGAGAATAAGTCAATGATTTTGATAATTTTCATCTTGGAGGTTTAAAAAAAAGCTTAATAACTTTGAAATATTTGGATTATTTATCCGTTATAAATCCCAGATAATTCTTCATGGCAACATAACACATATAATTTGAAATCATCGCTTTGTTTCAAGAGTAAAGCACTTTAATTGTGGCTTTACTTTATTTTCCTTTTTGACAGACGTTCGGAAAACCATGCTAATAAACTTACCTGAGATAGAAGAAACTTTCTTAGGTTCAGTTTCTGGTCGTCCGATTAATGTATTAAAGGTCCAACAGCTTTCAACGACGTGTTCAAATCTGGCTGAACAGCGCATGTGCTGATAGTATTTTAAGCTAAAATATAACATAATACTTTGTTATAAAATTCTGTTCAACTTTGAAACGTTGTGTGAAAATTTTCAAGTTATAATAATACTATTGGTCCATTGATCGCAAGAAAATATTTCAGTTATAATAAATGTAACAATGCGATGGTTTTAACTAGACTCCAAAAACCTCCGAAACAAATTGGGGTTATCCTATTTAAGCTGCATTTGAATGCAAATCAAAAGTTTTAGTTAATTTGGCTTCATTAAAGTTTATTTGTTAGAATTTATGTTTGTTGGAGCGTTAATGCTTAAGCTATTATTAATATTGATTAGTTTATTTATCTTTAAGTGAGATGTTACAGCAGTTATTTGCCATTAAAAACATTTAAAATTTATGTTGGAAATTTAAAATATTTCTAGAAACAACACTTATGTATTTTTAAAAAAATAACCTTTTTTATATTTTTGTTACAAATATTATTATTTGTGGAAAATGATGATACTGAGTTTTGACAGCGGCAACACATCATAGCCTAGATTAACCAAAACAAGAAATTTTTCAGATGAACTTGTAATTTTCTAAATGACGTTTTCTTTTTTGTTGCTTTAATTGTGGTTGATCTTTAATTGCTTAGCTTAATAGGTCAGGTTTAATTTATAAAAGCTTAATTGCAATGAAAACAATCACGTTGTTTCACACAGTTATCAATAGAGCCCCTGGTTTCCATTTCTAAACTCCTTTTTTCGATCCGTCACTCCACGTTGATTTCTCTTATGCTTGCCTGATATTATCAGTAGAAAATAAATTATTGCTTGAAAGAGCAAAAAATCTAAGAAATCAGAATTTGATATAACAGAACTGTTGTTTTTTTAAATATTCTTTTGTAGAAATAGAATCGTCGATATATTATTTTATTACAATCCCCAATGTTAACTCATTGAAAAAATGCAACTTTCAAAGTTTTTTCCCGTACAAACTAACTGAGCATTTTTTTTAAATTTTGGGGATTGGATGGTAAAATCCCTTTTGCATAGACTATCCATATTTAGGGATACTTGATTGACAAATAATTTTCATTTGACATTATATTAGAAACACATAGCCTAACTCTACTTTTTATTGTAATAGCTTACGGACAATTTATTTTTTTAACACAAAAAATAGGATACCTAATGTTTAGAGAATACCCTCTGATGTGGAATAAAGCTACTTACTCGCACTCTTCTTGAAGTACTTCCGATCCATCGGTAAAATAACATTCCTCAATAAATTCGTCCCATCTTTGCAACAACATTTCATAATCTTCATAATCCATTTCATTAATTTTCATGTAAGTTATGAAATCAGGAACCTTAAAAAAAAGTTGGGGGGGGGGGAATTAAATGTTTTGTTGACAAGTAGAGTCTACGATAAGAAATTGAAAAGAAACGATATTATAAGAAATTAAACTAAAATGCCCTGCTAATAGACTAATGCCTAAATATACTAAATGCCTAAAAAAATATCTCTTTACGCCAGGAGATTAGTCAGCCCCAATTCTTCTTACACAAATGGAGTGGAGGAAGAATCAAGGCAATTTGGATATGGAATGTGTAGCAGACATCCCACTCTTAGTCCATTGTTGGCCAAACGTCATCGTCAACTACACCTACAGTGGATCGATCAGCGAGCTTCGACACTGAATCATGGGGGATAAATAGAAGACATTGTCTGACTGATGAATCACGTTTTCTCATTGAACAGGGTACGCCGTCATGTCAGGGCACACCCTCTTCCAGACGAGCACTTGCTTCCGACATGGATAGCAGGTCATACAGGCAGGCGAGTCGATTGTATTATTCTTTGAAAGACGTTCTCATTACTGACTCTGGGACTTATAGTTGTGATAGAAGGGATGCTGAAAGCTGTGGAATATCTAAACATATTTGCATATCACCTATGCCATTACAAGTTGCAGCTGATTTGAAAGCCAACTGTGGCGAAACATGTTATTTAGTAGATGGTCATGATATTTGCGCTTTACAATGTATTTTTGACTAGTAAAGGCTCATATTTTTGCTTTCATTTTGAAGCCTGCCTAACTATGTTTCAGAAGATAAGCGCAAGAATACACGCGATTGTGTAGTCCTGATATTCTTTGATACATTGGATGTGCTATTGTTTCTTCTTCCAGCATTCAAACTCGATTATTCGATTTAAACGATAAATTCGTGCGTTAAAAGATACATAAATCTTATTGAATCTATTTAGAACTCCTTTCAAACTATTACTTCTGGCCCACAGTCTAATTTTGTTAAATTATCATTAATGGTTACAAAAATTAATGTAGTTTCGATTTTTCAATAAGTTGTCGTGCTTGGTACAGGGATGAAAAATTACAAATTTTTAATTTTTCTGAAAATCTTCTTGAAACTTTTATTTTGAAAAACCTGCTGAATTTTTTGCTTTTTCCACAGTTTTTTTCTTCAAATATTTTGAAAAGTATTTGTGCATCAAAAAATATGCATATATTTTTTTTTATTTATTAAATTATCTTATATTTGAGATCAATTTTAAGCTTGTATCTTCAATATTTTCATCATTGCATGAGAATAACAAAAAGGTGAACTAAATGATAAACACTTTTTAAAATAATTATCGTAGACATATCTAGTGAATATAGATTTTGAGTTACAATATATAAGAATATTCATTTTTAATGATGGTATTCATTATAATTAAGAGAATGCTATAAGATAGATAATTAAGAGAGATAGATAATTAAGAGAATGCTATCTTGTTCGCGCAGAGTAAAATTCCATTATTTCCGATTTATTTTTTATTTTATCTCTAATAGCTGGGGCTATAATAAAGAATGGGAACAAAAAAATCTTTAAACAAAAAAATCAAAAGCAAAATTAACAACCGAAGGTTATACCCCCTCCCGTAATTTTTCTCGTTTTCCATAGTCTAGCTAGTTGATTTCGTATCCCCTCAAGTACGCAGGTGATATTTGTCCATAGACTCATTTCTTTTTATCACACAGGGGACGGACAGCCTCAGTAAGAATGTCTATGGGATACAAATGTCAGCAAAGTAGTGATGCCCGGTAAATAGACGAAAGGCAGATCACTGCCTTCCGTATTTGTGTGTCAGTTAATATCTCAAAGGCAATTATTCCTTAAAATTTAGTTTCTATTCTATTAGATAAGAGTTCATCTTGGTATAGCATAGCACCCTTTTTCGACGACTCCTAAACCTTTGTGCTCCAGTATTTCATTGATCTTTTCATTTTGAGAAATACGCCTCTCCCTTCAATCCTCAATGTGCAAATACTTCCAAAGTCATCCGTTATCATTCAACATGTTTTTAATCTACGAGATGTTCTCATCATTCACATCAAAGTTTTCTCAATTGTCTGAACAATCCAAGTACCAAATCAGACTTTGTTGGAACGTCAGACTGCAAGAAAAAAACCTTAGAAATTGAGAATGCATTGGGAACTCAACTGCATCTATTCTGTTTGCAATGTCATATCTTGCCGGTACAAATGTGTGAAGTTTGCACAAAGGAATGTTATGCTTCCTGAAAAAAAATGATAGAATTTTTTAGTTAGTTAGAGTTGCCAGAAGAATCTAATTTCCCGTTCTCTTTTCTTCTACGACTCGTTTGCTCAAACTGACCATTGAAAAGTACTGCACTGTAAGCTTCCAGATAAGCCCTCGTTCCTAAAGTTTGTGCAAGCGTTCTTGAATTTTACAGAAACTGCTTTCAATACTTCATTTTTTTAATGTCACTCAAAATAGCGTCTAGGACGTCAATAAATGTTTTTTCATTATCACAGCCTTATCTTCTCATCGATGACTCTCACATTAATTTGTTCAAGTCAATATGAATCAAATTACTCATACTATAAATCAAAGAGGACTAGAGGATGTAACATAAAAAGCTTCTAATAATCTTTTTTATGTTAGCTTCTTCGCTATAAAGCAAATCCTAATTAATTATTCAAATCGAACTGCTTTCTCACACTTTTAAAAGCCACATCCTGTTTCTAAATCTATTTTTGGCTGAAGTTCTAAGATTTCCCTCTTTTCCCTAAATAGAGACATTTTCGGATTTTTCGCAAGACTTTCCCTGCCAGAAAGACTGATCCTGAATGGAGTTAACATCACTTTTCGCCCGTGTTCCATATGAAAATGATGTAAATAAAATACTTCTGATTTCATTAAAATCCTGTGTCTGTTTTCCTGCTCGGTCCGACTGCATCATTTTACAAGCCGGCAGGATGATCATTCGCAATTTTATATAATTATTGAAAATAGAGGTGGTGAAATATTGTTACTTTTGAAGCAATTGATAACGAAAGAAGGATATTTTCTCGCATGTAAAAATTGAAATTATATTAATTGTGCTCTCATCACGTTTATAACGATGTATTTAGCAACTTTTTAATTTTTTTTAATTGATTCAGTAAGATTATCAAGCATACTTTTCTTTCTTTAAATTACAATAAACTTATTCCAATCTACAATTATTATTAACAGGAAATTTAGTCCTACTTGGTAGATGACTAAATATGAATGCATTTTTCATAACCTCAAAGTAGCATTACTGTAACATCTATTCCAAAGAAACTATGAAGGTGGAAGATCACTGCAGTTATTTACCCCAACTATAACTATTGTTATGTCAAACTTTGTTGGTAGTATTCGCTTTTTAGTTGATTTTCGAGCAACAATTTACCTAGAATTTGAAAATTTGATTTTTCTTTGAAAGGAATTTTAAAATGAAAAGAGCTCGATTGGAAAAAGTATGGCAGATACAAACTTTGTAAAGAGCAGCAAATAACATTTTCTTGTCACACATACTTTTCAGATATTTGGAAGAAACTGGAAAAGGCCAAAATTTTAATGTTTTCAAGATGGCGGTGCACGCGAATAATTGGAAAACTTGGATTTTTCATCACATTACCAACCAATACAGCATATGAAAAGAAAGAAAAAAGAAAAAAACAAAACTAACCAAATTTTGTAAATGTGCAAGACTTTTTGGGGAAATTTGACAAAACAAGCTATGTGATGCGTGTTTCTCCACGATGCACCAGTTTTTCGTTTCGACAAACGATGTATAAAAAAGCAACATATTCTCAAATTCGCCTTTTTTGTGTGAAGGCCAGAAGATTAAACAATCATCCGATTCTGAAGCGTAATAGAACTGTTTAACATAATGTATGTCACATAATTTATTATCGTAGTTTATGCTTGATGAAATTTGGCATGGTTGAAGTATTGGAGGGGTTAATATTATAACAATGAAACCTCTCGAGAGCGACCACTCTCTGCTACACAGTAAAATGGTCGTTAATGGAGGTTGGTCGTTCTTAGGATTTACCTTTATTGACTTCAAAATGCTATCGAAGATACACGATTTTTCTAAAAGGACTTTAATTTTATTCCGCGCCATTTTCTTGGTGCGGAAATGTCACTTGTGCTGGTGTTATGAAAACCTGATCTCTGAAAAAAATATAGCTTCCATAAAAATGATCCCTACTTATATAATTATGTGTAAATATAAATTTACCAACTATGAGGGAGAGAACTACTTATATAAATAAAATAAAAAAAATTTTGTGTTTAAGTTTGCATTCAATTTTACGTAAAAAAATCAGTTTGCTTAAAACAATGAGAAGAGATTTGTTTGTTTGATATGCTTAAGCTATTTCTAATTTAACTTTCTACTCTGAAATTTAATAGTTGATAGCATCGTTTCTAGTGCTTCCTGACTACAACATGAGTTTGCAGATCTCTTACCAAGACATCAAAAACAGCTCTCTAAAGAAGAGTCTCAAACAATTATTTTAAATACATTTTTATCTATTTATTGGTTTTGTTAATATTTTTTGTTGTTGATATTTTATCGTGTTTCCTTATTTGGCCTTTCTCGTATTTGATGCAGAGGTCTGCTCGGCCACTGTGAGTTGTTTTGGTGGTCTCTTTTAAATGATTTCTTCAACACAAAGTCAATGGAAAAATTTCGAAAAATAGGTCGAAAAGGTCGTAAATAGAGGTGGTCTTTCCCGGAGGTTTCATTGTACTATCATTATTACTTCAGCTTTTTCTGATTAATCTCGGTTCATAAAATTACAATAAAATTTTTTAAAGTATTTAAGATAATTGTAACTTTCTTCTTTAGAGTAAACCAAAGCAAAAACATACCATTTTATGCAAAATTACCTAAATCTAGGTTGCTTTAAACAATGAATAGACAGTGGTTACTGAGATTTTATATCAGAGACCTTTTTCAAGAAAATCTGCCTGGTCTGTCTGCTTTCTCAATGCGAGTATTATCTGTACTCACATTAAAAACGAAGTAAAGATTTTATTTGAGTTGATCTGAACAAATTCTAGGGCTAGATCGCACTAGAACTTTACGTCTTGTAAAAAGCATAGGTACATAGATGTAAAACTCAGGATATACATACGTAACTAGATTTTGTAGCAAATCGCTAATTCTGAGTCAAGGAAAATTTGGACAAGTAGTTAGACTAGAAAATTATCCCTTTACCACACGAAATAGATTCACATTTAACCTCCTAAGCCTATGAAAATATTTCCTTTTTTAAAAAGATAATATTACGTACTAGAGTATCTTCCAGAATTGCATTATTGCACCATCTTCCATCTTTACATTCACACGAATTTGAATCATTGTATATTGAACAGTGAGGCATGAATCTTGAGTCGTTACAAATTCGACTTCTGTATAATCTGAAAAAAAAGTACAAAAGCATGTTCAAAATTATACACATTAAAATAAAGTAATACCGTAATAAAAATTAAGTAAAGATCCTTAGCTGGAAATAATAAAGGTTATAGATAGTACAGTAACAGTAGCTCAATTAATGTCTGGACTCAAACATCATAAAGAAAACTTTTATGCAACTACAAAATGTAATTCACGTTACTGTAGTAGTATTTTCTTGTTATTACGAGTTAGAAATTCGTTGGGAGTAGGAAAATTCTATCTATGGAAATAAGATTTCAAATTTTTAATAACTTCATGATTTTATTATATTTTTTTTTAACCTTTAAGTCTTCAAATTATTATTCTGTCAAATTATAACCTCAAAATATTTTAGAGAATCTTATGCACATTGGTAATATGCACAGTTAGAAAATTATAATCTAGCTAACATATTATTTTATATAATAAATTTCATAAAATTATTGTTATTTTTAGTTGTTGTTAGTCTAGGTCAAACTGATAAATGAAAATGACCTAGTTTGTAAGGATAAAATCTAATCATTTTTATTTTTAAAAAAAGACAGTTATACAAATTTTAAATTTTTTTTAAATATTGGATATACAAGAAACTATGAAAAACAATTCAATATGACGTAAATAATGCTCACTGAATATATGTATAATATTGTTANAGAACAGTAAATATATATATATATATATTCAACTGAAAAAAATTTTTTTTTTCTTAAATACCAAGAATTATTTATTAGAATAAAATATTTGTCATACAATATAAAAAATATTCAAATAATGTATCTCAATCATAGTGAATCTATATAATTCAAATGGATTTAACCTCATTTTGTTATACGTACAAGATGACGATAAGATCATATAACTAAAGACAAGATAACTGTATTTTGAAAAAAATCTGATATTCTTTCAAAAATATTAATGCTGTTAAATGGATTTATTGTTTTTATATTTATAACATGTTTTTTATTTCAATTGACAAACACATTTTCATTTTAGTATTTTAAAAATTAAACAGCAATTTTAAAATATTTTTCAATTATGTAATTGGTATCTAAAATTTTAATTAAAATTTCTTTTTAAATATAACTAATTATACTTAAAAGCTTTTATTATAAAATATCAAATAACATCTGGTAATGACTAGGAAGTAAAAGATTGGAAACTTTTTGTAAAAAATCTTTTTCTTTGAACAATGTTAATAATGTCCATAATGTTTTAAATCACAAGTCATTATATGAAGCATTGACTGAGATTGGATAGCTAATTTTTTTAGAAAAACTCTGAAATATTTAACGTTATAAAATATTATACCCGTTTTTGTTACATATTGTGAATGAAGGCTCTTCCGTTTCTTTAGTTGTTTCCACATTAACGTCAGCAATCGTTTTGTACTGCCAATAAAGATCCATGAAGTCCAAAGATTGGTAGATGAACCCCGTCAAACAAGCGATGAGTACCAAAGCACGAATGAATTTTTTAGTAGGGTTTGCAGCAACAATTATTTGCGGAAGACCAGTAACCATTGAATTCTGCAGTATATCAGTTGCATAATTGCCGAAACCTTGTTTTCGTTTTCTCAACATAATTGAAGTGTTTCAAATCCTGGAACTTGAAAAATGTAAACTTATGTCTGCTTGTTGAAATATTTCAATGCGATTATAAGCGTATAATAAATACAAAAATGAATTAACATAACTACGATGAACATAAATATGAAATAATAGGACAATTAAGAAAAGTTCTGTAATCAGCGTAAGTTGCGATACAATAAGTTAACTGAAAAATAAAACAAAACAATGAAAAACAATAAAAGTAAATGAAAACAATGTACTTATACCTTGTTTCTACTTGGTATACCTGTAAATAAATACTTAAACTAACAAGGATTACAAAACATCATTATAATATATTATGAAATGTAACAGATTTGATCACAGAACTTGGATTATTTATTTCTTTTAATGAAAACAAAATTGGTCTGTGTAGGGATCAGATAACTGGCCTTGCATCAGAAAGGTTCTGGGTTCGAATCCCGGCAAAGCTTGGATGATCTTTCATTCTCTGTACTTTCTGTCCTTACAGTGAGATCAACGTTGGCCTATCTAATATGGTGCCCCAGAAAGAGTGGTCAACAAATCTGCCTAGTGAATGCCTGAGTCGACGAAATGGTATTACAGTTTGGCATTGGAAATAAAAAAAAGAAGAAAACAAAATTATCTGTTTGAAAAGATCACTTCGTTCACTAAACTGTAGTAAGAAGAGTTGGGTACTGGTTCGATGATTCCAATCTCTGAATTAATTCAAATAACCAAACTTGCAACTGTTTCGAATTAGTTGTTTTTATCGAAATAGATTTAAATTAAATTAATAATTGTTTCTTAAATTTCAGTTAGTTTTGTTTCACAGTGATAGTATCTCATATACAGTTAAAAATTTCGTATAAAACCTGAGAGATTCTTATGCATTCATTATTAAGGACTTAAGATTTTCCAATTAAAGAATCTACGAATTCAGATAAAAAAAATTAAAACATTTCTATATATATATATATATAAATACGAAAGACTCAATAGGTAAATTTATTTACTTAAAAGAATTCAATAATGAGGAAAGAACAATACATTTTTTTTCTATGGGCATTTGTTAAAAGAAAAATAGTGATAGGTAAGTAAACTTTTTTAAATTTTTTGCTATTTTGCATTTTTTTGAAGCATTTGATTCGAATTACGTGATTCGCAATTAAGTCATCTAAGTCACGTTATTCAAATCAGTGATCCAAATTATTAGATTCGAAATGTGATCCGAATCACTTGATTCAAATCACTGATTAAAATCGGTGTTTGGAATCATTGATCACTTTATCCGAATAGTAATCCGAATCGCGATTTGAATCAATATCTGAATCATTTTATAAGAATCCGTTATTTGAATCGTGTGATTAGATTAACTTAACATGATTCGTTAATCGAATGTCATAATTCAAATGGCCTGATTCGAATCAATGATCTGGATAAATGGATTCGAAAAGAATTTCAAATCACATGAATCGAATCGGTAATTTGAATCACTATTCAAATCATGTGATTTTAATCAATATTAGAATTGAGTGATTCAAATCACTTTTTAGAATCATGTGATTCAGATCACTGATTCAAATCACATGATTCAGACTATTGATTCGAATCATGTGACTTGGATCAATATTCAAATCAAGTGGTTCAGATCAGTGATTCAAATCATGTTCTTCATATCAATGATTTTAATTATAGAACTTGGATCAATATTCAAATTAGCAACTATTGCTTCATAGCTTTTTGCCGGTAAAGTTATGTTCAGAATCTTAAACGTATGCAGGTTTAAAAATATTGAAAATAAATTACTTACATGTTGCCAAAATGCAACGCTCAAATTCTACTGAATCCAAAATTGGAAGAAAAAAAAAATTAAAAATTTTTAAACTGAAATTTAGGATTATATGTAATTTAGAATAATATGCAGAACTTTCCATTTTTCTCACTTAACAGTACCCGAGATTAAGTTGATAAGATAGTAAACATTTTAAAATTTCAAATAGCAATCATAAATGTAATAGCTAGTTACAAAAAAATGTTGTATTTAAAAAAACAGCGTTGGGCCCAATTATTCATCGGGACAACTATTTTAGAGAAACTTATCTTAAAATGTTATTACTTTTCAAGTTAGATATTTTTAAAATTATCTATTTTTTAGATGTCATTTATCTGGCCTCAGTTAATTCACAAAGTATTTTTTTTAAACTATAAAGAAACGAGTTTGTGGAAATTTTCACCTCATTTTTAAAAGAAAAAATGAATTCAAATTTATCTCCATCATAACTCGCAAAAGAAAAAAACAGTGCTTCGAAACAAATTTAATTTATAAAATTGATTATTTTGACTAATAATACATACACTAGTTAAATATAGTAATATTATTTAAAATTCTTAAATAAAATTCAAAGCGCTTGGATTTATTTTATTAAAAGTATTAAGCATAAATCAACACAAACTTCCAGTACATATCGATGACTTGAAAAAGAAAAAGAAGTATGAGGCTTTCGAAAAATAATGCATTTTCATTCATGGAAATAAAAAAAGGATTTTGCTGGTTTAAAAAACTGTCTGTCAAAGGCGGTAAGTTGGGCATTTTAAACAATCTAAATAAATATTAAATCGTGCTTTTAATATTTATCTACAGTTTCCAATTTCACTGAATAAAGACAAAGATTACGATCACTCTAGATATATAGCATTGCGTCCCGGGCTAGATGAAAAAACTCTTCATCTTTTGACAGTCAATAACATCATTTATAATTTATTATTGTTTACTTTAACTATATTAAGAATTTATTTTTATAATAATTTCAAAGAGAAATAGAAAATAAAAAAAGAATACTTCGTTTTGACTTTGTAAACTCACTCGCGGTTTGCTTTTATGAACCTGTTTTTATCACTCTGCATAAATGTATGTGTATGAATTTTTAAAGCGTGTGAAACGTAAATAAACTAATAAAAAACGATGAAGGTAAAAGAAAAACAAATGTAAATCACAGATTAAGAAAAAACATACCTAAATCTATGTACTATTATTTAACAAATAGCACGCTATTTTATATTGTACTTGATATGCAAAATAATATAGCAATTTGATAGCATCAACAAATTTGCATACTGTGAAAAAAATACTTAAATAACATAAATAAAAACATTTTTAAACTTCGATTTTATTTATAGTCTTATTGCCTCGTTTTTTTATATTAAAATAATGATGATTGTGCCAGTTAGACAAGTAAAAAGTAAAAACAAATGTAGAACATTCTCAAATTTTACGTTCAAATGTTAAGAAATTAAATTATTAATGATTTAAATTTATGGCTCTTATGTGTTTAACGCCAGGAGTTAATTTATAATTAAGTTATCAAATCAGATATTAAGAAAAGACTTTTTTTTAAGCTTTTTACAAAATTCTTTTAGCTGAGATATTTTCATTTAAAAAGCAATTTTCAGCAAATTTTAAATTTTTTTATGCATGCTGTCTGTCTTACTAAAGACCCATTTTAAAAATTTAAAATATATAAAAAGCCGTGCAATTGATACTACTTTATTCCGTTTTTATTGAATAATAATTTCAAGTACTCACTATCACAGATTCCTTTTGATCATAATAAAGCACTCCGAAACCTGGAGATTAACGACCGTAATAGCGTGCATTCGATGGAAAAGCAGTTCATTTTTTTAAAAATCATTCAGAACAATTACGTACTATAATCGTTTGGGTTCGTTTTGTTAGTGAAATTGAATTGATTATATAGAGACGAAAAGAAATATATTTAAATCCTTTTTCGTTACAATTCATCTGCCGTATTCCCAGATTGTTTACTGAAATCATTGATATATAAATATATGTATGAATAAAAACAAGTCATTGTGAACTTAAAGCAAAGATAATTAAATACATTAAACGATATATTATTTAGAATATTAAACGATATATTATTTAGGATTTGTTATTAACGTATCTATGATTTGCAAATGAATTGATTGATTATATCAAAATACTATAGAAAGTGACATAAAGTACTCTTTTGAAAACTTCTCAATTATAATATATTCATGTTTTTATAAACATATTGTAGTTACGAAACCATAACTCAACTATAACTATGGCACGATTTTTTTTTCCGTTTTCGTTCGTTGAACATGAATGTGAAAATTTAATATTTTTAAATTGGGAATGAGAAAGTACATTTTACAACTATCCTCGAATAATTGAGGTTCATGATTTTATTACTTTAAAATGGGTTGTCTTAGGGCCAAATTTTGAGGTGCTCCTTGAATTGGATTTTTAAATTGCATTGTATCGATACAAAATAGGCATAAAAAGCTTCCAATAATTTATAAAATGTATCAGAAAATATTACATATAAGTTAGAATTAATTCTAAATTAAAAAAAAAGTAACAAAAGTATTTCGTGAGACACAAAATCACTATGATTGATGAGATAACTTAGTGCAAAATTTGTTACATTAAAATCGCTTGGAACTTAATTTTAGCTAACAGTATAACGCTTTATTCACAACGCATAATTTCTTTACAATAAATTAAAACATTTTATATCTCAAAATCTTTTTTTTAAATTGTTTTAGAGAGAAGACAGAAAAAATCAAAATAGAAATATTAAATTTGCTTTTATAATTAAGTATAATTATCATTATTAATTGAGTACTTGCAACTTCAAGAATTAAAATTGATAATAATTTCAAAGAAATGGAAAATAAAAAAAAATAAAAAAATGGTTCTTTATGGCTTTGTAAACCGGCTCTCGGCCTGATTTTGTAAAATAAATCACTCTACATGAGTGTGCATATGTATGCATTTTTAAAGAGTGTGAAATGTAAATAAACTAATAAAAACGGTGGTAAAGTAGAAACAAATGAACACAACTCGCTATCTAAAATCATTCCTAAGTATGTACTAATATTTAACAAATTGTACGCTATTTTTATTGCACTTGATATGCAAAATAATACAGCAGTTTGACAGCAGCGACAAACTAACATACATTGAGAAAAATGAGCTAGCAACATAAATAAAAAATAATAAACTTAAGTTTTATTTATAATCTTATTGCCACGTTTTTTATTAAGATTAAAGTAATGCGTTCAGTTAGGCAAATAAATTAATGTGAGCAAAATATAAATGTAGAATTTAAGCAAACAAAAGTAGAAGATTCTGAAAAATTTTGTTCAAATGTTAGGAATTTAAATTATTAATGATTTAAAATTTATAGCTATTATGCGTTTAACAGAAAGAGTTAATTATAATTAAGTTACGAAATCAGATTTTAAAAAAGTACAATTTTTATTGAAGACAAATTTTCTAGACTTAAAGATGTAACAGAAGTTTAAAAAAGTGTCGAGGAAACCAGTTAAAATTAAAAAAGTTAATAATTTGTTATAAATGCAGAAAATAAACAGTTAAGTTTGTAAAATAAAATAAAAACTTTTAAACTTTAAACAAAACTTTTCAAAGCCCTTATAAAATTCCTTTAGCAAAGATATTTTTAATTAAGAAAAATTTTCAATAAATTTTTTATTTTTTATACAAGCTGTATTAAAAAACATCCATTTCAAACTCAAAACGTCTTTAGGAGAAGATCACTAATACACAAACGCGTGAACTATGACCTCAGTGCCAGCTGATTGTTTAAATACAAGATGGCGTGTTAAAGTCGAGCTATATCTCTCCAGATAAGTTTGAATGTTAATTAACGTGAATATACACCACCGCATCGTGCAAAAAATTTGTTAAATATAACAATTTCTCTTGTACGTCTTTTTATTTAACCTAGATTTATTATTTTTTACGGGTTTTATTGTAACGGTGATATATTTCTGTTTTGTTTACCTGGCAACTTCGATACATAGTTTGTTTATGTTCTACATGGCTTCATACTTGTCTTTGTGTTAAGTGAGAAATATACAGTGTGAAAAAATTGAAATCTTTGTGAAAGGAAATAAAATGCGTCACTTTAGAGAATTGATATTTGACGGGCTTAACTTATTCGAAATAGAATGGAAAAACAATTGATTACGTAAACAAATGCCACGTTTTAACAACCAGTCAGGATCGAGATACCCACACCACATCACTTCCTGGTTTTCCATTAAACTGTAATTATTTAAGAAGAAACCCTATAATAAAAACATTATAAACATATTTTTCTTGATATATAACTTAACAAAACGTACATCATTGTACGTGTAGCGACTAATTCTTAATATTGCTTATAATCAAATGTGTTAAAAAAAAGAAACTTGAATTTGTAAAGTTTTACATTTTAGATACAAGATATCTAAATTCACTGAAAAGTTGTACTAACCATTCTAACTACTGAATGCAGTCTAAAATATTGCTAAAAATCTATTAATTAGATATGTCAATGCACTGAATATTAATAACACAGAACTTACCCATATTTTTCAACAGAATATTTGATTATAATTTATGAACACTTTATCTTAGCTAAAATGATAAAGAAAGTGAAAATTCCAATTCGCGATCGCAACGAATTATAGGGGGCGTTGTTGTATGTGATGGATACATGCGATTTCCATATGAACAGTGATTCAGTTACTCTAGAGACGTCTTTAATGTAGCACGTAGCATTGCAACGTTCCTTCTTTATTGTGGCTAATTAAATTTAAAAAAGAAAAATATTTGGTATTCTTTCTTATGCAAACGAAAACAAAATGATGTCTCTTTTTATTAGAGAAGGAATATCCAAAGCATATCGGAAAAATATTTGTACATTAACAGAAAAAAATATGTATATTCTTATAAGAGTTAAAACCTAATGCCCGAGAAATAGTTTTACTAAATTTAATGATATAACATGAAGGACCCATTTAAACTTTACATTCTATAGTTTTAAGAATCATATTAGTTCAAAAATTAAAATGAACAGAAAGTATGCATAAGCCTCATAATTTTATGAAATTTAATTTTGTAAAAAAAGTTTTTTGACAACAATTTTTATCAAAAAATTTGAAGTTTCAATAAAAAACATTATTAAGAAACTAAGAAACGTAAAATAAAGAATGCTGACGAAACAAAAACAAAAAAACAATTCTTTTTTGTCGCCATTTTTAGTGCTACGAAAATTCGTGTTTGGGATTTGCCAGAAACAAAACAAGATGCAATTTCATTTTTTCAGGAGGGAAATATTTTACTGAAAAAACGAAAATGTATGTACCAATTCCCACAACATGAAACTTTATATTGGCAAACGTACGTTTTGGAAATGTTATTTCATTTGGAATTTTATTTATCGGAGTTCATATGGCGATATGATTGTTTTGAATCTATGCTAAACTCTATATCGGCTCATTTACCACCGAAATCCGACTAACTACTTTGATTTGATTTTAAATAAAGTGTTTTATTTTATGATTTGTCGCAAAAATTTTAAGTGTAGATTGACGGCACTTAAAAGCCACCAAATCTGTAGCGGCGGTGGCGTTA
>NC_092209.1:52111478-52135902 GCF_043381705.1 Parasteatoda tepidariorum | reverse complement strand
ATATTATACATTTATATATATATATACATGTATATGAAAATGAAATATGTCATGCAGTTTGAAGTAATTGAACTCAATACTATTTTCAACTTACTCGCAGTCGGTTTTGATTCCGTTACTTACAATTTTGCAATAAAAAAAATCAGAAACAGGGACCCGTATTTCTTCCAACAATGTAGCATTAAAATCACGGTCTCGAAAAAAATAGCTGTAACCTACTCCCTAGAACAACAAAAAGATAGAGTTACTTAAAATAGCATTTATAATTATATATTTGAATTCTATCATGTATATGTAAAATAGGATTGAAAAGAGAAAAATATGACTTGAAGATATATATGAGGTGTGTGCATAATAGAAAGTTAATAGAAAGAAAAATTACCATAAAATCTTCTGGCAATTTATTGTTAATGCAAGCTGCAGGAAATACACTGCATACAGATAGAAATGACATAATACCTCGCGATGCACAAATCCTTCCTATTCGGCAAAGCACGGCAGGTTTTAACCTATAATAAGTATTAAATTAACCTGAAATTAATAAATATTGTAAAGTATTGTCAGCTATATAAATAACAGTTCAGTTTCTTATAAAAAACTTTTATTCACAAACAACACAAACAGTAACAAATATGAAGTACCCGTAACGGGATAGTTATAATATTATATAACTAACTAGAAAAACCCGTAACGGGTTATAAGAAACCACAAATTCCACAACAAAACTAATTTCTAAAAAAACCAACAACTTTCTGTTGTTCTGGAAAAAGTCTTCTAATTTTATCGTCTGTTTTTATTTTATTCGCGATCGCAACGAACTATAGGGGGAGTTGTTGTATGAGACGAATACCCGAGTTTTCTATATGAACAGTCATTCAGTTACTCTGGAGACGTCTTTATGTTCCTTCCTTATTGTGGCTTATTAAATTTATAATTGAAAATTGTTTGATATTCTTTCTTATGCAAGCGAAAACATAATGGTATATCTTTTTTTTAGAGAAGAAACAGTCAAAATACATCGGAAAAATATTTGCAAGTAAACAGAAAAAATTATGTATATTTTTATAAGAGTTTAAACCTGATGTCTAAGAAATTGTTTCACTAAATTTAATGATGTAACATGAAAGGCCCATTTAAACTTTACATTCCATAGTTTTAAGAATCATATTACTTCAAAAATTAAAATGAACAAAAAGTAGGATATAAAGCCTCATAATTTTATGTAATTTAATTTTGTAAACGAAGTTTTTTGACAACAATTTATATCAAAACATTTTAAATTTCAATAAAAATAACTATTTAGAAACTAAAAAACGTGGAACAAAGAATGCTTACGAAAAAAAAAAAAAAAAANAAAAAAAAAAAAAAAAAAAAAAAAAAAAAAAACAACAATTCTTTTTTGACGCCTTTTTTTTAGTGCTACGAAAATGCGGATTTGAGATTTGCCAAAAACAAAATAAGATGCTATTTATTTTTTCAGGAGAGAAATATTTTACCGAAAAAACGAAAATGAACCAATTCACATTAAGTGTTTTATTTTATGATTTGTCGCAAAGCATTTTAGATGTAGATTGGCTGCATTTAAAAACTGCCAAATCTGTAGGTGAGGTGGCGTTAATACGTAAGTACACCGAATTTTTATTCATACTTTTTTGATTCATATTACTTCAAACATTAGAATATGCAAGAAGTATACATAAACACATAATGTATACCATTTAATTTTTCAAAAAAATTATTATAACAACAATTTTTATCAAAACATTATAAAAAAAATACGTAAAAAAGAGAATTCCTAGGATTAAAAAAAAGAAACGATCTTAAAAATTCCTCATATTGAAATAAAAAACTTTCATATTGTTTCTTTTTTTATTCCTATAATTCTTAATTAGACCTAAAAAAACAATTCTGTAGAGAACTATCATCAATTAAGAAAAAAATATCATTAACAAGCAAATTTTTCATTATAAAAATCATAACACTTACCTGATTTATAAATCCGGAGAATTCCAAAATGATATGTTATTTGTTTGAAACTTTATTCTCAAATAATATATACACAGTTTATCCCTTCATTACTTTTAGATAACATATCACACAGCAAAATTTTATAATTGTAAGATCTCGATATGAATTTTGTTGCTTAAAAACAGAATAGCTGAATTCTAGTTGAAATTATTCTTTCAAAACTAAAAAAGACTTACCAAGAAAACGATAAAAATTTATTAAAAATTAGCACAAATGATACTATTTCAAGTAATTCGGATTGTTCTTTATTGTTGTTTTCCAAATTATATAAATATAGAAATATATACAATTCTATAAAGAAGAAGAATATTCCATAACTATTACAGTTCTGTACGTTCTGAATTCACTTTATTCATTGGAATGACGAAAGCAATGTTCACTTTAATTTGTAAAAAATTGAAGATAGAGGAAATTATTTTTCCGTAATACACACATCTGTAAAAGCAAGATTATCATGAAAATGGAAGTTATGTTGTTGGTAATAGAAAGGTAAAAATTATTGAGAAATTGTTCTTCAAATGCTTGGCGTGTTCTGCTTCAATGTTTGGCATATTCTGGTTAGTTTTTTCAAGAAGTTCTACCTTTTCCTTAGGCAAATTTTATTGATGTAGATGTGTTAATAAGAAAGAAAAAACATTGGTATTTACATATTTAGGAAATCTGGGAACACATCAGCACTACTAATTTAACTTTCACCTATGAAGCACGTGCTCTTTATTATTTTTATATATATTACGATCATCGTTCCATTTTGTTTCTTTTTGTAGTATACTGAATAAATAGTTAGTTTAACTTAAAGATGTCATGTTCAGTTAATACTTGCATAACTAAATAATTTCTACAGGTTATGGACTCCAGCAAGCTATATATGCGAAGTTAAAATAATGAAATAATTGAGTTTGGCGATAGTTAAGCGGAAGTGTTAGTGCTAAGTTAATTCATATTACGAAAGTCAGCAATTGCAGTTAGTTTAAGTAATGGATCAAGGAAAAATCCAAGTGAAACCATTAAGTGGTAAAAGTGATTGGGCAATTTGGAAATACAGAATTAAGTTTGTTTTGAATTATCATGCAGATGCTCTGGAAGTTGTTGAAGGTAAGATGTACAAGCCAGAACTGCCTGAGCCAACAGCTTCTGAAACTATCAAAAGGAAATATAAGGATGATCTCAGAGATTTTAATAAGGCAAATAACTGTGCGATGATGGTGTTAACCAACTCCATGACAGAAGACACATCACAAAAGGTAATGAGATTTAATAGCGCAAGAGAAGTTTGGCTGGAACTTCAGAAAATTTTTGAAGATTCTTCTGACAACCAGCTCTATAGCATTTGTCTTCAATTCTTTAAATTTAGTTGGTCGGATGATGATATGTCAGCTCATTTATCAAAGCTCAAAAATTTATGGAATGATTTGAATAGTGGTCTTGAGAGTAAAAATGAAAACCGGCTACCAGAAATGTTGCTAATTTGCAAAATTTTGGACACTCTTCCTCTGAATTATCGTACATTTAAATCAAGTTGGCTACTTTTGAATGATGAAAAAAGAACTCTAGATGAACTAACAACACAGTTGTGTACTCATGAAAGAGAGATAAAGAAAGATTCAAGTTTTAGTGAATCATTAAATCAAGAAGCATTAGAAGCAAAAGTAACTAGAGCCAAGCCGATTTTTAAAAGTAAAAGACAAACTGGAAAGTGCAACTACTGTCATCAAAATGGTCACTGGGTGAAAAGTTGTCGAAAGTGGATTGCCGATAGTAGGCCAGCTAAACCAAAGCAAAATGAAAAAGGTCAAGATAGAGATAATGTTATTGCAAATAATTAATTATTAGCTCTTCACGAAGAAGTTTTTTCATTTGAAGAAAGCAGCTACGATTGGTTTATAGATAATGGTGTTTCAAAACATGTCACCAATAATAGTAAATTCTTTGCCAATTTTGAAGTTTTTGAATCCCCGCATTGGATTACTGCTGCAAGTGGTATGGTACTACCAGCTATAGGCAGAGGCACTTTAAAGATTATGACAAAAGTTAATGGTGAGAGACAATTTAAAGAACTTAAAGAAGTTTGGTTAGTCCCAGATATTAAGAAAAATTTATTTTCAGTACTAGCAGCACAGGATAGAAACGAAAACAGTAAATTCGTATCAACAACGGAAGAATGTTGGTTAAAAATTGGTAACAAAACTGTACTCTATGGTACAAGAAATGTAAGAGGTGGTTTATATAAAGCACATATGCAAGTTCTTATTCCAAACAATCCAGTGGAAGTGAACTTAGTTACCACAAGTGATTCTATTCTGCAATTATATCATGAGCGCTGGGGACACCAAGACAAACGCCATGTAAAGAATGTTCTTGAAAAGCAAATGGAACTTAAAGTTGAATTTAACAATCAACTCTGTGAAGCATGTATATACGGTAAAGCTCATCGATTAAAATTTGGTAATAGACAGAAGACCAAGAGCCCAGGAGAGCTTATCTCAACAGATGTCTGTGGACCTTTTGATCAATCATTTAAAAAGTATCGTTATTTTGTAGTTTTTAAAGACCATTTTACTAAATTTCGCTATGTATTTTATCTTCAAAGAAATCAGAAGTTACCCAAGCTCTTGAAAATATGTTAGCACATGCCAAAAATCTAGGGCACAATATCAAGGAGATCTTGAGTGATAATGGAGGAGAATTCGATAATGAAAATGTGCGAAGAATCTTGCATAAAGGTGGAATTATTCAAAGACTAACAGCTCCTTATACGCCTCAACAGAATGGCGGCAGTGAAAGAGAGAATAGGACTTTAGTAGAAATGGCAAGAATCTTGAAGAACTCCAATTCAGAAATAAATTTTCCTTCATCATTATGGGCAGAACTGATAAATACGTCTGTGTACATATTAAACAGAACAGGAAAAAGTTCATTACCAAGCATAAGTCCTTATGAATTATGGATGGGGCAAAGACCCAGAATAAAACATATGCGAATAGTAGGATCATCATGCTATGTCCATATACCAAGACAGAAGCGGAGAAAAATGGATAAGAAAGCCATAAAAGGTTACCTATTGGGATATGATGGTGATGAAAGATATCGTATCTGGATAAAGGAAAACAATAATGTTATCTGTTCTCGAGATGTAATATTTGATGAGAAACCTCTAACTAATTGTGAAGATTCTGCAGTAATACCTTTAATTGATACAATGAGTCAGTTACCTACAGAAGCTGAAAATGGGGGAAAGTTTGCTCAAAATTACTTAAAAGAGAAAACGAGTTTAGAAAATGGAAGTAAAGATGGAGAAAATTTATTTACCATGAAACTGAGAAATCGCAGTGAACTAAAACAGCCTAAAAGTTTTGAAGATTATGTGATGGCAGCTGAAAGTTTCATATCAGATTCAAATGAGCCAGAGTCATACGAAGAAGCTATCAATTGTAAAGAACACAATTGTTGGATAAAAGCAATAGATGCTGAAATGAAATCACTAAAAGAAAACCAAACATGGATATTAACACCTTTACCAGAGAAAGCTAAGGCTTTGCCTTGTAAGTGGGTGTTTCGTATCAAGAAAAATCCTGACGGTACTATAGATAAGTATAAAGCAAGACTTGTGATTAAAGGCTTTAATCAAAGAAAGGGCATTGATTACAATCAAACTTTTAGTTCAGTTACTAAGTTAGGAACTTTACGTTCAATAATAAGTATTGCAACTTACATGCATCTTACGCATCTGAGATGCATCTTGAGAACATGCATCTTACGCAATTTGATGTATCAACTGCCTTTTTATATGGTGATTTAGAGGAAACCATTTACATGTATCAACCTGAAGATTACACTAATGGCACCAACGATGTATGCAAACTCAAGAAAAGTTTGTATGGCCTTAAACAAGCTCCTCGCTGTTGGCATAAATGTTTTGGTAGATTCCTGTTAAACATTGGCTTTAAAGTTAATGAAGCGGATCAGTGTTTATTCATTCGGGAGAAAGAAGATAAAAAGCTACTCGTAGCTCTCTATGTAGATGATGGACTAGTTGCTGCTACTCACGAAGAAGAGTCAAGAGACTTCATAAATCAGTTGAAATCTCAGTTCAAAATTACAAGCTAGCCAGCATCATATTTTTTAGGAGAAGAAATTTATAGACTTGATGATGGAAGCATTAAACTTGGACAAGAAGCTTACGCTACAAAGATACTACAGCGGTTTGGTATGAGTAATTGTAGACCAGTTCATACACCTATTTTAAAAGAGGAAGAATCATGCACTAGTGAAGAAGAGAGTGAAACAGTATTTCCTTATCGTGAAGCTGTCGGTGCATTAATGTATCTTATGATGGGCACTAGACTTGACTTGGCATATGCTATAAGCGTTTTGTCACGTAAGTAAGAAAATCCTGCCAAAGAAGATTTTATCAAAGTAAAACGTGTATTTCGATACATTGCGAGTTCCAAGCAAAAATGTATTATCTATAAATCAGGCTACAAAATCGGAATTCTAGAATGTTTTAGTGATGCTGACTTTGGAGGCTGCACGAAGACAGGAAGATCGACGAGTGGAGTTTTAGTTTTGCATGCAGGTGGGGCTATATCTTGGTTAAGTCAGCGTCAAACTATGGTTGCAATATCAACCGCAGAGGCTGAGATAGTTGCTGCAAATGAAGCCACAAAAGAATTAATTTGGCTTAAAAGACTCTTCAATGGAATTTCCTCCTTGAAAGAAGTGCCAACAATTTTTGTTGATAATAGTGCCGCTGTCAGATTGGCTCATCGTTTCATCGTAGAACAAAGCACATCAGTATAAAACATTTCTTCATTCGTGAAAAGGTTTTAGAAGAAGAAATTAGTGTGCAGCAGATCTCAACGGAGGTGCAAACTGCAGATATATTGACGAAGCCCTTGCCTAAGCCAAGACTTTTAAAGCTATGTGAAAAGATGGGACTCTTATAAACTCTTAACATTTAAATGTTACTTAGAAATTAGTAGTTTAGTTTTTTTTTCTTTTTAACAAGGGAAAGTATTGATGTAGATGCGTTAATAAGAAAGAAAAAACATTGGTATTTACATATTTAGGAAATCTGGGAACACAACAGCACTACTAATTTAACTTTCACTTATGAAGCCCGTGCTCTTTATTATTTTTATATATATTACGATCATCGTTCCATTTTGTTTCTTTTTGTAGTATACTGAATAAATAGTTAGTTTAACTTAAAGATGTCATGTTCAGTTAATACTTGCATAACTCAATAATTTCTACAAATTTCGCTTCTTATTTGCTGCTAAGAAAATGGCGTCCTTCATTGCCAATGGTTATGATGGAATTAATTCCCGATACTTTCAGGCTCCCAAAAGAGGGCGGGCGTACTCAAGCGTTGCTATCACGAATTGTTTATCTCCTTATGTGCTTATTATTATGATTTATGTTTATTTTATTTATGCTTTTGCTAGCCCGTCATTTTAAATATTTTTACCTTTATTCATGCTTTTGCTAGCCAATTATTTTTTTAAATATTTTTAGACTTCATACTATTAAGGCTTTGTTGGGATGAAATGTTCACAGAATCAGCTTTTGTTAATTTGAATTTATTACACTGAATATTCACTAGAATTTTCATTCTAAACTTACGGTAAAATAACCGAAAGCAGTCAGTCCATCTACTTAAACGGGAAGTTTACGGTGCATTTTTTTGCTTTCATGAGTTTGAAACCGTTCACAACTAGTATGGTTAATAAAACTTGAATACAAAACTACACAGTTTCTTAGAACTGACATGGTTTTAAACTGGATATTGAAATTCAATTATGACAGACTTTTTGTTAGGTTATGACAGACGTTTTGTCTCATACTTTGAAGTTAAAATGTGGTTAAATTGCGTTTTGCCATGTGAGTTGTGAATTGTGACTCAGTTAGTTTATCTAGTGGTGCTATCTAACACGAAAAATAGGAAATACTACACATTTTGTGTTCAGCAACTCTGTGATACTGCTGTTTATACGTGAATAAAAGTTTCATATTCCGGTAGTACAGACTCACCAATTGAGAGGTGCAGAACGCTTGAAGTTCCTCTTGTATTGAAGGAATGAAAGAATAGTTGTTGCGTCAACTCTGGGATTTGAAAGATCATTCGGCTGATCATGAGTTTGGCAAACAAACCCTCTCGGCTAGTATATACCTAGCTGCAAGTAACTGAGTGGTTTCATCCGGTGTTCACCTCGCAGTTATTACTATAAGATTATTAGGCATCCGCTGTTGTGCTAAGCATCTGATGGAGGAAAATAAAAATACAATTTCGTAATCCATATCAAATTGGTTTCAAGCTTCTCATTAGCTACGGGCTAGTTGACTCGGATAAAATTCTGGCTGTTAAATCGTATTTTGGGGAAGACAGTCAATAAGAGAATTTTAGCACCGTTAATAGTGTGAATACTACATTTTTATTGGTATTTAAGTCTTGATTGAATATGGTTAAATAGCAATTAAATAGATTTATATTTAAGCATTTTTCCAAGTAACTTCTAGCAGGAGATTGTTAAAAGAATTCAAAACTTTTGTTGTAAAACAATGATGCCTCTATGAAGAAAACTTCTTAATGATAACCTTTAATATCAAGGTTTAATATAATTAATTTAGAAATAGTTTAAAAATATTGTTTTCAATAACTTTATCTAGATGACCCAGCGGTTAAGTACCAAAATTTCAATCCTTAAAAGAATTACGTACTTCATTGCCGAAGGTATCCGGAGAAAGTGTTTACCACCAAATGTCATTACCATAGAAAACGTGGTTTGGACGAAATTAAAGAACTTGAATAAGAAAATTTGATAAATTTAAAATCAACTGATCGAAACTGAAAGCAAAAGATGAATAAGACAATAAGATTAAGGAACTTATAAGAAATTCAAAAACTAAAAAAAAAAAAAAAAACAGTCACAAAATAAATAAACTAGTTATAAACATTGAAATGGATGTAGAGTGCAAGCATTGCATTCTCTATGACCTTCTCCTATGACCTGATGTTATTACTGCTGTAATATATTTCCGATTGAAAACTAGCAATTACATAGTGCTAAGTCACACTTATATCAACGGTTCCTGTTTATATCTTTCTGTTACTTAGTATGGTTTCTAGATAGATTCTTAACAATTTTTCGGAAATTTCAGTTGATAAAGCCGCAATACAAGGAGCTTTTAATGTCCTTCTTGAAAATTGTATGGTATTTCACCAAAACACTTTTCTGAAAATGCGGTTTGTCATTTTTTGCCCCTAGTAATTCGATATACTTTTTAAATTTTCACCTTCCTTATGTAATTCTTAAATATTTATAAGCTGCAAGACACTTACCCGTTTGGATTACAAAATGTAATTCCTGGCATCTCTATTTCGGAGGGCATTGACACCTGAATATCAACCACAGTTGGATATGTCCAATAGAGATATAAGAATTCCAAAGTCTGAAGTAAAAATCCCCCAATGCATGTTCCAACCACCAGTAGTTTTAAAACCTTCTTCACTCTATTAGTTATCTTCGCCATAGTTAACTAAAAATCTAAAAAAAAATATTTAGTTAATGTTCTGTATGAAGTCCTTATTTGAATGATGGACTAACTACATCTTTAAGCATATTAAAACATTGGGGCCTACCTTTGTGATCTTGGACCTAAAATAAAATTTTCAATTTGTGTTTTTTTAAAAATTTTTTTGTACTTTTGATGATAAAGTATTATTAGTCAGCACAATACCTTTCTTGTTCACAGAGTACGAATGAAAGCTAAACGAGGAAAGCTAATCATGGCGGTACAAAGGGTATATCCCTTAGAAGTTTCTTCAAGTGAAAGTTTGCCAAGTGTGAGAAATTTATTACCAATAAGAGTAAAAAGCATTCCAGTTTCTTTTAAGGCTGAAAACCTTGATAAAATTTCTGTTGTGACTAGGAGTGAACGAGCTGATTAAAAAACCTGACAAGCTATCTTTATAAAAACTCCATAGTGATTTAGAATTTTAATTTTTATTTCAAATTCTTGCGAAGTGTCATTTTAACATAAGATATCACTATGCTATGTAAGTTAGTGTTGTTGGTGTTGTTAACTTAATGCTTATGTGCATCGTATTTGTCTGTAAAATAGTTTGCTTATTATATGTCAGTTATAGATGGCAACAAGTAGAGTTTTGTGGTAGCCACGGTGATAGTTTTGGAATGTAAATAGTTTTTTGAGTGAGTGTAAGATTTGTGTTTGGAACGATGATGCTATAATTTTGCTGTTGAGTTAATAAATCCTTTTTATTAAATGTAATAGTAGAGTTTTCTTAATTATTTGATTCAAACTCCTTGAAGAAGTGACTGTAGTTATTTTGTCACCTTGACAAAATGTTCGTATGGAGCATATGCCAAGAAACGGTTTTGTCAAAAACAAAGAAAGATTCGTGAAATTTGACTATCCATTTTTTACAGTGTTTTAAATTAGTTATTATTAACAATAGATGGTAATTATTATAACTATACAGGTATCAGGGTATTTTAGGAATAACATCTGCCTAGAAAATAAAGGGCATCGCCACTAACAAATCAAAATGTATTTTCCGAGTTATTTTAGTTTAATATCTTTCGAAACTTCACTGCTGGCCACCCAAATTGCAACACCAAGAAAGACAAGAGATATCACAGCAAAATTTATTTTATAGATAACATGTTGACCAAGTATCAAATGATTAAATTTATAGACTTCTGAGAAGAGTGGTTCCTGCCAAAATCAGTTGCCAGAGTAGCCGTCATTGTTGGAGATCACCGCTGCCACACGCCTCGTCATTGATTCAAAGAGACTTTGGATGTGTTCTTGGGGTACAGCAAACCAAGCAGCATCCACACGTTGCACAGTTGATCTGGTGTGGCAGCTGGGGATGTAATCTGGGTCAATCGTCGAGCAATTATGGACCACATGTTTTCTATCGGAGAAGGATCCGGAGACCGAGATGGCCAGGGAAGCAATTCAATCTGGCGATTGACGCAGAACCCTTGGACAATGCGTGCCACTCGTGGTCGCGCATTACCCTGTTGAAATATGGCTGTGAGCAAGCTCTGAAGGTAAGGAAGGACAACTGACTCCAGCACCTCGGAGATGTAGCACTGGCTGTTTAAAGAACCGGAAATGCGTACTAGAAGTGTGCGAGAGTGATATCCAATACCACCCCATACCTAACCATCCTCCCTTCACTGTGTCTACGGACTCGAATGCGACCATAGTGGTGTTTCAGACAGAAGCGTGACTCATCAGTAAAGACAATTTCACTCGATTCTGTCGTCCACATCCTTCTTTCATCGCATCATCGGCGGCGGAGACGTCTATGGTTCTGCGTCAAGGGTAGACAAAGCAATTAACGTCTTGCGGACAGACCACTCTGCTGTAAACGATGTCGAATGGTACTCTCAGACATCGGATGTTGCGTTACAGACTGAATGTGTTACGCTATGGTTTGTGATCTGACTGAGCAATCAGTCACTGCCATGCGCACAATTCGCTTGTCGTCACGTGAAGTAGTGCACTGAGGTAGATGCAATCGAACACGTCGATCTGTCGTACCCTCTTGCATCCAACGATCACATATCCGCATTACAGTTGCTTGGTTTCGTCCAACAAGATTACTGATTTCCTTGAAAGATAATCCACAATCTCGGTAGGCCACTATCCTTCCTTTGTCGAACTCGGATACTTGCTCAAGAGATGATCGATCTTTTCTACGAGACATAATTGATCGTTTTTTGTAAAAAACCACAAGAAAAACACTATTGCCGAACTTGAAATCGTCGAAATCTCCAAGTCTTAAATACACTCTAAAAACTGTACCTCTGATTTCAGAGGCACATTTGAATCATTTGTGCCTCTGAATTTTAAGGGCACAACGTACCTTTAAAAATGAAAGGCACAATGTACCTCTGATTTCAGAGGCAAAATCAGATGTACCTCTTAACTTGGAAGGTACATTGTACCTTAGATTTTGCTTTTATGTACCGCTCATTGAAACAAGCATTTAGTGGTACCAAAACCTGTTATTTACCAGATTTGAACACATTTTTTTTTACCTATTTGTAATTTGCTAGCACTTTATATAAAAAGGGACTTTCTGTTTGGTTTACACTATTACCAAGATATTAATTATAATAATTCTTAATGAAAAATATTTCTCAATTCTTTGAATATTGGCCACTTGAAAGTGATCATTTCAAGGGATTCCATCTAAGGCTTTTTCATAGACAATTATAAAATATGTAAATTTATACCATTTCTTTAATTATGTAGCGTTTAATGATACTTCAACAACTACAATGATGCTTTTCTAATCAGATATAGGTACAAAAAGATAATATTTATTTCTGTTAAGCCAAGTCAATATAATTCATGGATTTTTTTTCTTTTCCAAAAAGCATCCTCAAAATGGAAATTTATTATAAATTTAGATATTTTTTAAATATTTAGAGATTTCATAAAATAGTTTTATAAGGATCAAAAATTAAACACTAAATATCATGAAATCTAATATCTTTTATTTTCACACATAAAGAACAATTTTACATAATTTAGTAACAGTTGCAATATGATGTATACAGTTGCACAAATTTGGAAAAACATAGAATATTTTAAAATGATAGATGTAGATTTTGACAACTTGGATATTTTATAACATGAAATATGCTTAAACAAATGACTTAACAAGTGTAAAATAAAAGATTTCTTTCCATTGAAATGAATTTTTTTAAAATCCAGATTTTGGCGAAACATATTAACCCGTTAGGCGCCATCATTCCCATTTTGGGAACATTAGCTTTCAATTTTTTTAGAACTAACTGTACTTAATATTATTTAATCGATGATTTTATTTGAGCTCAGAATATATGAAAAGCCTTCTGCAATTTTTTTGGAAAGCTTGTTTCAGAATTTTTTTTTTTTTATTGTATTTTAAAAAACGTGAAATTCTGCATTTTTGCCCCAATCATTAAACATGCATTTGTTTTATAAATATTATTAAAATAAAAATTACTTTCGTGCTTAAACTTGATTACAACAATCGGATATAATTCTCTTTTCTATAATCCGAATTTCGATGTCTACAGTATTTCTTAAAATGTCCTATTTCACCACAATAGAAACATTCACGTTCAGATCTAAATTTCTTCACAATACTTGGCGAATTCCATTTCTCATTAAAATGTTCTTTCTGGCGATCGTTATTACACGGAATAGCTTGTGGATCATACTGAAAATTGGCAATGAGATTTTCTTTAAAGTAATAATAATTATCATCATAAATTTCTGACCTTTCAGCAGGAATAAGCTGTAAAGCACACGAAAACCAAAGATCGAAATTCACACTAAATCTCTTCGCTTTCTGTTCAAAGAGTTCGAAGTACCGTCGAATTCCACACTTCTTGGCATCAATTTTAAACATCTCATTCACTAATTTTTTCTAAAGTAGGAAATCCTTAATAACAATAATATTTGTCACCAATTCTTTCAAAAACTTAATAAAACATTTCTGGAACGGATCCCACCGCTGCCACCAATTAATACATAGCTGTAGCGTATCAAGCTATATTAAAGAACTGTTCAGTTTTTTTATAAAAACATTTATTTCACACCACAACAAATACAATAACAAATATAAAGTACCCGTAACGGGATAGTTAAATCTTATAAAGGAAACTAGAAAAAGTGCCCGTAGCGGGATATATGAAAACTCACCCGTAACGGGATAGATAAAATATCATAAAACAAACTAGATAAACCCGTAACGGGTAATATGAAAACTCAAATTCCACACAAAACTAATTCTAAAAAATCAACAACTTTCTGGTGTTCTAATTTTATCGTCTGCTTTTATTATTTGTATTTCGTCATAAAATATTTCATTGATGTGCGCATGCGCTTCTTCTCCGTTACATCGTACCGAAGAAAAAAAAGGGAAGCCCATTTGAGAGGCACAGGGAACCGGTAAAATCCTTTCGTACCGCGCATTGACTCGCGTTTGCTTTGGTGCCTTTCATTTCTTGTGGTGCCTCTCATTTTTAAAGGCACATTAGTTATGTGCCTCTAACGCGAGAAAATAAAGGGTACATTTAGCTTGTGCCTTTTATTTAAGAGGTACAGTTTTTAGAGTGTAGCGCCTTGAAGTGGCGCCACAGGCGCGCGTAATGTGCGCCTGCGCTGAAATTCTAATCATTTGCATATCTCACCTCCACTAATGCTTGTTGTAAATTTCATGTTATTTGCATGCTTCCTTCAGGGTGTTGCATTGCGGTGACCAGCAGTGTATTTTGTGACGGAAAATTAAAATGCTCAATTCAAGTGCCTTTAACTTGAAGAAAATCTTTCATTTTTAAATGCTTATTGGGTATAATATGAAAAAAACACAACTACTTCGATTTAGTAAGAACAACATATGACGCAATGCTAAACGAATGGAATTTAGTTGTTGTTTATTTAGTTATTGTTATTAGTAGTTGTTGTTATTTGTTTTAGTTGTTGTTGCTTATTTAGTTGTATTTAGTTTCAATAACTTTTCTTTATAATGCAATAAAATCTGGCGAGTAGCTATTTAAACGATCGAACACTTCGTTTGTTTATTTGTGGCTTGAAGTTAGGCTCGCAGAAAATGCCGTTCATGGGTTAAATTTAGTAGGAACAACACAACCTGTGACGTAGGCTATATTATACCCAATTGAACCAATCTTATAAGAAACGCAAAAATTTTATGGAACAGCGAATGAAAAAATGAGCAAATGTATGCAGGGTAATAATCCTTCACCTTAAAAGAAAAAAATAATGTGGGAAGTACCCGGTTGGAGTAAACCCTTTCACTGTTATCCCGATTAATCTGATTATTATTATTAAAAACAAATGGTGAGGGGCGTTAATATCCATGTCAATAAGAACCAATATTTCATGCACTTATGTTTTCCTTAATCTATATTTAATTCTTTCATATAACAAAATAGAAGGAAATATATCTACCAAAAAATAAAGGAATATTTTAATATAAAAATTTATGTTGCATTAATTTTGGCGTCGAAATAATATTTTGAAGGCAAACTAGTTCCACTTAAACGTGTCCCTTTTTCCTGATTATTTGAAATTAACCAGCATTTATCTATCAACTAAACTTGGAACGACTGAATTAGGACAGGATCTTTTACACGTTTGATGTGAATTTTATACATTTAGTACCGCGGTTCCAAAATGGCGGAAGATTTGAAGCGGTTCTGCGAGTTAGTACTTTTTACAACTAGTAATGAGTTTTGAAAAAAAAATTGATTATATAATTCACAACTTATTTTAGGTTTCGGTTACCTTTATGACCAAATGAAATACCAATGAACTAAAAATGACATTTTTAAAAAGAAAATATAATATTTCTAATAAAAGTGTATTGAATAAATTATGAAAAGAACAAGCATTTATTAAATATTTCATACATATTTCCAGTAGCACTTTCCAAATCAAGATGAAATAATTAGATCCTTTAATAAAGTAATATGCTTCCCTAATAACTATTTTCAATGTTTTCAGTGGTTCTTTTTATCTTACTTAAACTATAATTAAACTTATTTTATTCATTTTCAGCTTATTTATACGCAATAAAAACAAGCTCATAACAAGACAAGATATAGCACAAAGACTGCAAATTCAACTGCCGCACTTAAAACTTAATTTAAAATACAATGAGATGCATGCAAATGGAAAAAAGTGCATGTATCTCGATACTGATTGGTTGCTGAAATGTGGCAATTGTTTCCGTAAACTACTGTTCCTTCCATTCTATTTCGAGAAAACCAAGCCCGTCAAGTATCAATTCTCTTAAGTGATGCATTCTACTATATTCATTCACAAACATTTCAATTATTTTACAATATATTTACTTAACACAAAGACAAGCACAAAGCAATGTAGAAAATATAAATAAACTAATTATGCGTCGAGGTTGTCAGGTACACAAAAAAAAAAAACGTCCACAGTTAGAATAAAATACATAAACGAATAATAAATCTAAGTTAATTAAAAATGTAGACGAGAAAGAATTATATTGCAACAATTTTTATGTACTTCGACGCTGTATTTATCTAACTTAACGTTAACTTATGAAGAGTAACTTAGCTCAAGTTTAACCCGCCCTTTATATGTGGGGTATCCATTATCTTCTTCTTCGTGAAGTCCAAGAAGTATGGAATTAATGATAAAGTGATGAAAAATCTTCATTCCTCTGATTAAATTTTTTAATATAGTCTTTTATAGGTTATAACGTACACTATTAACTTAAATAAACTTTATTTATAAACGATAGGGATCCACCATCGTACAGTCAGCTGACCCTCTCGAATCATTGAGATTGAGTGTTGAATGTAAAAATCCGATCCTCAAATCAAAAGTTATTCAAAGGGGGTCGATTTTTTGCCACTGTACAAGAGAGTTGAATGCGTTTTAAATAATATTGATGAAGTACACTCAATGAATTAATCTATTAAAACATGTTTTAAATTCCTAATTAAAAATAAGCGTTATATTGTGTGAAGTGTTGCAAACGCTATTATTAAAGTATGTTCTAACATTCTATTGTAAATTTCGTTTGTAGCTTTTCACTTCAAATAATATAGAGTTTGTTTTTGATTTGCTATTCAAAACATATTTTAATTTAATTTAAGCGTATATACAGATTAGAAACTCCATTCCAAAAGTAGGGTTGTTGAAATTCATTTTAAACAATTTTCATTAAATTTGTGATCTTGCAATTATTATAGTAATTAATGCAATTTAATTTTAGTTAACATAATTGAGTGCAGTACTTACCTAAAATCTACCCACCAGAAATTAGAAATCCTCAACCTCGTCTGGATATGCCAGCAGCGTATTTTGCCACCTCTGCTTCATGCATCATTTAATGTGGTGCAATAGAATTTTATATTTTAAGAAAAAATCTTTATTTTTAATGGAGTTAAAACGATTTGCATTTTATAATCTTTTTTCAAAATTAATAATTCAAAGATTGAGACGAATATGAGAAAAAAAAAGAAAATAAAATAATATTTTATTTCCATTGTGTAGTAGTCGTGGTGTCTCAAAATATCATTATTACTTTCTATAGCGTGTTGCTACAGATTGAAACATAATGAACTAAAACCAAGATTTATTTTTCTTTTTATTATGCATGTTATTATTCTACTCTATATGAAATTACGTTATCACATAAAGAATTATGTCAAAAGTTATTGTGTTATGTATCTATAGCTTTCAAACCAACCGATTTATTAAATTGCTCATGATAATTACGCATGTGATTAAATTATTGTAAAATGCACTTTTTTTGCCGTTTAATACTTCTGGATTTAGAAAAATGTCTTTGTTACATGATATATAAACTATTTATGTTTAATTTCTCTAATAGATAATAGAATATTTAAGTGAAATGGATAAAAGTTTATACATTGTCAAGCTTTTCTTTTCTGTCATTATATTGAATGACATGTTCTGAATTTTGTTTTTCAAACACATCATTTTTCAAAGCGTGATTTGCGTTGATTTCCACCACAAATTGCACTTGTCACGAGTTGTGCCCTCGGTAAATCGTTGCTGCTACGAAATGTGCTTATGAATTAAGCCCGCGGCGACTTGACGCAGCACCCTACAATTGACAACATTGAAGCAAAATGAAATTGATAATTAGCAAGGATGGAAATATGGTAATTGGTGCAGTTTTTAATTGGTACCAATTATACTAATGCAAGCACTTTGTCGAATGTGTCTTTTTAAAATTATGTATAACCACCATGAAAGGCAATAAAAAAAACGAAAATATTTCAGCTTTATTATTATTATTTTACATATAAATAGTGGGTTATTCCATAGTGTTGATCAGAGCTGTACATGGAGAAAAAAATTCTGGTGATTCGGTAAGTCTGTATGGTAAAGAAAATATTGGTAAAACAAATAGTTTTAGCCTTTAAAACCATTTGGTAATTTTTACGTTTATATTGAAACGATTTACCGGAAATTCCGTTTTTAAAAACTATAGTTACGCATTTAGTATAAAATACAAAACTGAACAGTAAATATAACCAAATGAATGGCTTTATGTCATGCTCTAAGGTATCATGATAAAATTACCAAGTTTTTCCATGTTTACTAATTTGTATCATTATAAAATAATATTTTATTGTAAATTTAAAAATCATTACTTTGGCGTTTCGGTAAAAAGCTCTTGATTTTTGGTGTTTCCATTGAGCCAGACACAGAAAATTTTACCGTATTCTGCTAATTTTGACCATGCTTATTTTCTCAGCGTAAAGTCGGAAGTTGAAACGGTCTATCTTTTTCTGCGTAGTAGTAAATCCTAAGTAATAATTGGCCCCTTACACTAACAATGTATGAAATAACAATGTAATAAACTAGATTTTTTATTTAAGTGTTTAATAAAGCTCTAAGAATACGTTACTCTATATCATACTTTCATCTTTATTGAATTGTACATCCTTTTTTTACATAAATAAATTTACATTGTTTCCAATAAAGTTTTTGTAGGAATCGCTGCTGATATTAGACCTGTTTATAAATTCCTCTTAACCTCTTTTATTTTCTCTAACCTTCTATTCATCTCTTTTACCTTTATCTTCAAATACTCTTGAAAGGATAGCTCACGAGAAGGACGACTGTCTCTATGAAATCGAACGCAACAAGCAATGAGATTCCGAGCCAAATTCCAACGTAACCTCCAATATAACTGAAAGTCTTTATAAACTGAAATGTTTGACCACTTTAATTTAAAATTCTAAATTGACGAAGCAAGACTAATTCAATTCAAATGTTAGATTTGTATGAAAGAAAATTGGTTCAAATATATTCCAATAAAACACTATTATGTTTATAGAAATGGTAGTTGTAAGAGTTTTAAACGTGTGCAAGTTCTATGAATATCTAAGTGCAATTTAAGCACATAAAAGATTATAGAAATTTTTTTTGACACTTTATTAAAAGTAATTAAAATGCAAGTTGAATAAAAGCATTTGAATTATTTTTAAAACCTGTTTAATACTATCAATGAATATTCTTGTATTCAAGAAAATTTTCGAAGAATAAAAATAAAATTATCAGACTGTAATTGTCCTCCAATTTAAAATAGTGTTAATATAGTATAACTTTGAGCCAATAACGTTTAAAGTATTAATGATTCTAGACTGTTGCTAATTATTAAGATAATAACCTAACCAATATCAAACTTATTATTACAAACAATTGTTCTTGTTAAGTTCAGTTCTAATTTACACTGTTAAAAATTTTGGGCCTCGTTGCCCCCTTATAAAAACAGGGATTAACCTAGGGCCGGGATAGCCTGGTTGGTAGGGCGCTGGGCCCATGTCCGAGAGTTCATCGGTTCAAACCCCGCCGGCCGATGACTCCCCGTGTAGTAAAGTGACTGATGCACGTTATATCTGTCGAGTCACGAAAGTCCTCCGTGTTCCCAAAACAAATCAATACCTCTGGGGGTACTGGATTGGAGATCGATCGTTCTCTGATTCAGGTCAAAACTACGATCTGTGGATGAATGAATGGGTGTATGAATGGGTCCGCTCTATAAACGGGAGTGACGTATGGTGTGGCGGAAGTCGAATTCTTGGCCATAGATGGCGCCACTGGAAAGCAAGAACAATCGTACCCCCTCTGCCTAAACAGGCATACGTCAACATTAACCTAGTAATTCTAAAACATATTCAAACCATGAGAAAAATGCTAGGTTCTATCGTTGTTTTGACTTATCCTTCAACAGACAAGATCCATTAGGCTGTCAACCCTCAGGAAATAGAGAGGAGAAAAAGCGTATGAGTCTTCCCTGGATAGGCCCCAAAAAAGCATTCTACAATGTGTTCTGCAGATGACTGCTGAGCTTGACGTTTAGAGCAGACTGCAGAGATACTTTTGCCCTCAAAGACTGAGAAGGTCTTATTACTATGTATAAAAATCTTACAATGATGTTACATTTTTCCATTGCTGTCGGTACATTGTTATTGGTCGTAAAAAAACATGAAAGGATCCAGTGTTTCAACATTGATTTCTATATTTGTTTGATAGTCATGATAATAAAATCAAAGTTAATAAAAGTGATTAACGTGCTGTTTTCATTTAATATGTAATTGTAACCCAAATTTAAAAGGTTTTACCCGTAATGTTTATTTATTTTACTCTGCTTTTATTATGTTTTTTATTTTGATTGCTTTACAGTTCTCTTTGTTTGATTGTTTCTGCTTTACAATTTCTCGTTTTTAGTTTATTTATTTACATTTGTACAGTAAAGTGAAAAGTCTGAGTGGTGCATGATTAAGCTATAGAGAGTAATCTGAGAAAAAAGACACGTGCCTGGCGTATCGTTTTAAAAAAGATAATTAAGTATAATTTTTTCCCCATTCTCCTGATTATAATTTGAAGCTGCAACAATCAAAAAATACAAGCAATATTATTGATTTTCCAAAAACTGCCTTTCTCAGGGTGGCGGAATATCGGTATATTTTTCTTTTCTTTTTTTTTCCAGATAAAATTGTCGCCAGGGATTAATGGCTTTTTCAGGTTAAGTAATGCTTATTTTACCACGTTTATATAAACTTGCCTTCGTGTATGTCTGTCCGGGTGGAATTTTGTAATCGATTTTAAACTAACTTCCCGACTAGCTACAAACTTCAAATTTAGCACACAGTTCAGAATTGGATGACAATGCATGAAAATGAAGAGAAAAAAGACATGCAAAGTAAAATAAAATTAAAATTTTTAAAAAAAATTATTTTCGAGATTGTCTTTTGTTGTCGATTCCATTATTTCAAATTATTACGTGTCAGGTGAAAAGATTTTTGTTGTCGGAGTATTTTTATTGGCTGAAAAATCACGTGGTAGGATCCAGTTTTTCCTCATTCATTTCCAGATTGTTTTGGTTGTCATCAGCATAAAACTATTGAAAGTCGTAAAGGTATTGTTTTTCTATAAAGATTTTTGTATCCCTAATTTAAAATAAAAGTTCTATTACTTTAGTAGTGGTCTTGTAGTAGTCTTGATTACTCTTGACTAAGAAAAATAATCTAAAAAAAATATATATTTTTAAAAACCACGTTTTTTGTAGTGAAGAATAATAATTAAAAAATAATAATTTTTTAAAAATATAAAATTAAAATTAAAAATTAAAAAAATCATAGTTTAAAATAAAAAAATTCAAAATAAAAAGTAATATTTTTAAAAACCACGTTTTAGTAGTGGAGAATAATAATTAAGAAAAAAATTGAAAAATGAGAAACGTGGGGCGCATAAAATACATAACAGTACATATACACATACATATACACATTTTCTTACTCATACACATGGACAGCCACATATACATCCACATACATATGCATATACAAAAGCATATTCCACATCCACATTCAGATACAATTACAATTACTGATATACATACACATATTCTCAAGAGCACACATACACACACTAATATAACATTACTGTTATGTATTTCATGCGCCCCACGTTTTTCGTTTTTTAATTTTTTTCTTAATTATTATTCTCCACTACTAAAACGTGGTTTTTAAAAATATTACTTTTTATTTTGAATTTTAAATATACACTCGAATTTGTTGCTCAATGACATAATTTATTAATCAATTTTGATTAAATTATTTCCTTTTGAAAATACTTTCAAAATTAACAAAATGCTAAATAAGAACAGGATATAACAAGAACAATTGTTTGTAACAATAAGTTTGATATTGACTGGGTTTTAAATTTAACAATTAGTACCAGTCAGGAATCATTATTACCTTAGACGTTATTGGCGCAAGCGTATACTATACTACCGGAATTTAAATTGGATAAACCATTACGTCTGATAATTTCACTTTCATTCTTCGAAAATTTTCTTGAACATAAAAATATTCATTGATAGTATTAATTTCTATTATGTTTTATATTATTGAAATAGATTTTAAAATTTGTTCAAATGCTTTTATTCAACTTGCATTTTAATTTGCTAATTAACTTGCAAATGGCACTAAGATATTCATAGAATTTGCACGCGTTTAAAACTCTTACAAGTACCATTTCTATAAACATAATAAGGTTTTATGGGAATGTATTTTAACCAGTTTTCTTTCATACAAACCTTAACGTTTGAATTGAATTAGTCTTGTTTAGTCAATTTAGAGTTTTAATTATGCATTTCAGTTTATAAAGACTTTCAGTTATATTGGAGGTTATGTTGGAATTTAATTTAGAATCTCATTGGTTGCAGCATCAGCAGTGATTCCTACAAAAATTTTGTAGGAAACAATGTATAGTTATATTTGTAAAAAAAAAATGTCATACAATTCAGTAAAGATGAATGTATGATATAGAGTCACGTATTTTTATAGCTTTATTATGTAGTTAAATAAAAAAATCTATGAAGTTTGTTTATTACATTGCTATTACATACATTGTTAGTGTAATGCCTCAAAGGACAGTGAACAAACGTTAACCTCATTTATTTAATCTGTTGTGTGTCTATGGGAAAGATTTTTCCCTTAGGTGCTATGGAAATATGAAATCCTCCAAGAGAGAACAAACAACTTTTAACGGCGACAGAGACGAGTTTTTATCAGAAGACCTTAGACTAAAGCTTGTGACTTAGTGCTTTTGCAGCACAAACGCACAATTTTTGCTGCTGCAGCGTGATTTTTCTCTTATCTGTTGCTTTACATTTTTACTATAGTACTGTTCTTCTACGAGCAATTATTTTAATTTTTTTCTTTTATAATACAGTTTTTTTTCTACTTGTCCAACAGTTACTTTTAATTTTTTTCCTACTAGGAGCCTTCGCCACTCAAACTCTTCTCACAAAGTCCACCTCATTACACTTCTCAGATTAGGATTTTCTCCTAGTGCTATAGTATCACAAAATGCTATGAAAATGCTTGAATAAAAGATTAACTAATTGTAAGCAATCCATGCATAATTCTTGGGAAAAATTTCCGTTAAATTAAAATTATCTCATGATTAGTGATTGTTAACATTTTATAATGATATAAAAATATTTATATTAGAATTAATTTAAAACTTATTTTAACTTAAATAAATACATAACATTGAATTTAATCCTTTGAGGTTTTTTCATTATAAGGAAAACGTAATTAATTTTTAAAAATAATACGGAATCTGCCATGAAATGGTTAATGTGAACATGATTCGACCCTTCAAATTTTTAGTTCACCATTTATTCACATATGGTGCGAAGCTTTTTTTTTCTCAGTTTGTGGTCAACACTGCAAACAGATTTTTTTTTAAATTTGTGGAACGGAATATTTTTAAAAAATTATTTTATTCTATTTTAATATTTTAAACTGGGATCTTTCAGCACAATATTACTTTGTATTGGATTATTTACCTTTTTGGGGATTACACCAAATTTTCTAGGAAAAATGTCCTTAAATATGCTGAAGTTCTAAACTTTTTTCATGTCGAATGTTTTTGAAGTTTGACATTTTTTAAGAAATATCAAAAATTTTTTACATTTCAAATGAACAAATTTTGAAATGGATATTATAGTGAGATACACTTTGAATGAAAAACTGATACCAGGCTAAATAACTAAGAATGCTATCAAAGATATTCAGAAATAAAGTCAACTTGAATTATATAGTCGCGCTACTACAACAATTTTTTCTACATTTCTACTACTAACAATGTTAATACTTTTTGCACAAGTATATATTTTTTACAATTCATATTACTTTTATGTATTGCTTGTGCTTAATTAACAAATTTTTGCCATTTTCAAGCTAATTGTGCTTTTTATTTGAGGAAAATACTGCAAAATTATTGAATTTATTAGATGATAATTATTAGAGATGTAAGATAAGCTATAAGAAATCTTTTTAATGCTACTTCTTACTCAAAATTCTTAGATATAATTTAAACTATTTAAATCTAAATTATCTAATATAATCTAAATGTTTTAAAACGAAACTCGTTCTAATATTTAATAAATCACATCTGTCATTTCCTTTCTAAGCTTAATTTAAGGATGCAGGGCTAGCTAATTTTCTTTTTTCTAATCGTGAGAACTTAAGCAATCTTTCGATTTATTTTATGGTTTCATTTCAATTACGAATGTTTCTCTTTTTGCATATGACTCAACATATGAAGGGGAAAAAACTAGTGTTACTTTCCCTACGACAAGGCTCAAGCACATCGATTTTCGACGGCAATTTCAGGCTTTTCCAGTTTTTCAATCTTCCAGTATGTCGAAATAAAGAGTGTTTCCTTGTGAGTTCATATATATATATATATATATATATGCAAACTCTTAATTATCAGGTGATACTCTACAGCTTTATTGTTTTTAAGC